>NW_006800206.1:96806-119530 GCF_000485575.1 Poecilia formosa | reverse complement strand
GAGATTCATCCGTGCTACAGTGAATCCGTCTCTCTTTATAGATATCTCCCTCTTCTTACTAACATCGTGTCTTTAGGAAACTTTCAAAACAAAAACGAAAGATTTAGGATGTATATTACTTTTGACAGAGTGAAAGAATATAAATAATAGTCTTTACCACCTGTGTAAACTTTGCCGGTGGATGTTATAACACATAATATAAGTTTTATAATATGTGTTATATTGTTTCATTTCTAATATAGGCCCTTGTGTCAGATAATCTAAGCCAATGTTAGAGAATAATTATTTTTTTTAGATTTACGGAATCTCAGTTAGCCTTCATAGCGGGGCTGAACCCGTATTACACCAAGCACTGTAGCTAATATTAGCTGGTATCTCGCCGGTGGACATAAATACAGTAAAGTAATATTCTAATCACAATATATACACAATAATATGTCCATCTTACTTGTTAAATGTTGTCTGTGGAGCCCTCACATCAATAATCCATAGATCCGAACAACAATATCCCTCAGTGCTGAGACATCTTCTGCTGTTTTGATTGAGCAAAGTAGGAGGGTATACCGCTCCAAGATGGCCGCCGTATTTCCTGCGCCGGAGCGGCCAATACGGGGTCTACTCTTATATTATGTCTATGGTGTTTCAGGCAAATCGGAAGTCCACCCCAAAACCAACCCGGAAGCAACGCCCCCCAGACAAAGGTTCTGCTACTCCACTACCGCTCCCACTCTAAACCCTAGGAAAGCACTATGAATGCAGGCAGATTAACATGGTGAATGCAAACAAAATGTAGTTTATTCATTTTTGGAAAAAAAATTAATAAATTTTGCATGAAAATATTTCAAAATTATAAAACAGCCAATATAATGTGGTGGCATTTTCAAGTGCACCACATTGACAAGTAGTCCCTCAGCTTTTCTGATATAATTCTGACTCCAGACCCAAACTGGACAACTCACGCAAATTCATGTGAGATTACACATCCTATACTAGTTGACGAGGTTTGATCTGTCTGAGTGGATCCTCATGAGGTTCTTTGCTTTGGTTTGCTCCAGCAAAATGTGACATGTGCAACAAACGGTTTGGAGATAATCACTAATGTCACACTGACACAGAAAAGGAAAAAAGCAGGAATCATCGTCTTTACATCCAGGACATGAACTTTTTGCGATGCCTCTGAGTTCCTTTAAAAGTTACATAATGTAACTGGGGTATTTTTATGAAAAATATGTTTTTTTACATATTTGTCAAAACTGTCCCCATGAATAGTATGAGACAAATAATCTGTGAAAAGTTTGATCTCCTCCACCTCATCCCAGTGCTGCTATTGCCGTCTGAAGAACTGCACGGCTCTCTATCAATAGATGGAAGTGTGTTACATTGATCTGGCTCTTGTGAGATAATAAGGCAAATGTTCATTTTAAAGCAACTGATGTTTGCAAAGATTAAGGATAATGTTGCATTCACGCTAAATGTCTTTGAGCAGAGTTCATTGTGATGCTTAATAAAAGTCATTGTCAGATGAGAAATTTTGTTCTTGCAATTTGAAGCAAGACTTAAAATTATTCAAAATAAGTAGTTATTTTCACTGATAATCTGAGTAAAAATAATAGAGAAATGTGTATTTTCTTGCATATTGTGAAATAATTAGTTGGTTTTAATTGCAACATTAAGTTAAAACTCACATTCAAGAGTAATGAACTTAAAAACAGCGTTTTTAAGTTCAACAATTTGTCTTATGTTAAATCGATTTCATGAACTTTAAAACCAATACAGTTTTATTTCTTGTTGACTTAGGGTGCATTCACACCAGCCCAGGATTAGAGTCCTGAAACAGACTCTAATCCGTTTGTCTAGAACAGGGGTGGGCAATCCTGGTCCTTGAGGGCCGGTGTCCTGCAACTCTTAGATGTCTCCCTGGTCCAACACACTTGAATCCCATAGCTGAATCACCTCCTCAGTGCAGTCAGGTTCTCCAGAGTCCTGCTAATGACCTCATTATTTGACTCAGGTGTGTTGAAGTAGAGACACACCTAAAAGTTGCAGGTGACCAGCCCTTGAGGCCTGGAGTTGCCCACCCCTGGTCTAGAAAGTCCGAATTGTTTGGGAGGTGAGAAAGCAAATTTGAATCATAAAACAGTCTAAAAAAGCAAACTCCAATACAGCTAAAAATTTCGCTCTTGGTCCGGTTGAAGCGAACTCTGAAATGGTTGGAAGGCAGTGAGAATGCAACTGGACTTGATACAGTTCCAAAAGTAGGAAGTTAGCAATAGTGCAGGACATTCTGGTCAATATATTACTCTGCTCTGTGGGTTAACAAAGATGTTGTCAGTTGTCATAGTAACGGGTCTGCATGCCGACACAGAAAACGAGGAAAAGCAGAATGTAATTGGTTTAATGTTGCTTTGCAACTATCAATCAGCTTATTTTCCCTTTGCTGTGGTGCTCTGCAGCTGCTGTAATTTTTAAACCTTTAATAAATGACAAAAATGAGACTAATTGCCTTGTTGGTTTGAACATAATCATCAAATAGGATGACATATTTCATATGTCTCATATATATATAGTATACGAGTCATGGTTTGTTACATTTTGACAAACTAATAAAATTAACAGCAGCAATTATGTAATTATTCACCAATATAAAAGAGCAATGTGCTTAATCCTCTCTTGCATCTTGACAGAAACCAAACTGTTTATAGATTTATATCAAGGGAGAATACTTACAAACATCAGCAATTTTCTCAGCTTTAATTTAAGCCATATTTATAGAAATCGGAAGAAATAAAGGCACTGTGATCATTTTTGTGACAGATTCCTGCTCATCCCGCAGGTGGTTTTGTGGACAGACTCACTGCGTAGTAATGGTGCCTGAGCGTCGCTACAGTGTTAGCGGCTAACATAACTAATAAATCAAAAAATATGTAAAATTCATATTTTGGGTAAAGGGTAACGTTAGCATTAGGACTATCACTAGTGTGTAGAGCAATTAGCATACTGCCACTACCATTAGGATTTGGTTTATCACCAGCATGTTGACAAACAGTGACATACTCCATTTATGTAAAATGTTTTATGTGAAAATTACACTAATGTTAGCATAAACGCTTTCAGTAGCATGTCAGGTATCAGTAGCATGTTGACTTACACTGAGTTGCAACACTTGGTATGATAAAAAAAAAGCTAATAAATGAAAACTCAGCAAAAATGCTTATTTTAGATATAAGGAAAATGTTAGCCTGAGTGCTATCACTAGCTTATCGAGTGACTATGAGTGACTAGCATTTTGATACTCCCAGTTGGTTGAGGGTTACCACTAGCATGTTGACTAACATAGAAATTACTCTATTCAATGTGAAAACATTAGTGTGTAAGTTAAAATGAGCAAAAATGCTTTTTGGGGTGTAGTTTTTTACCTATTACGTTGTCATGGTAACTCAAAATGGCAATAAAAGTAAGTCTTTTTTTTTTTTTTTTTTTACTTCAAACAAATAACATTAACATAGTTGGAGGATATTTAACACAAAGACAAATATCGCAAAAATAAGGAATAATCACAGACATTGATGGTGTTGGTTTTAAGTATTGCAATCTTCAAAGTAGAATGGAAAAAACAAAAGTTAAATAAATATATACATAAGTTGGTCAATTAAAACAATGTGTATTTTTTTTTTTTACTATTTTCTTAGCAAAAAGTGTCAAGCACATTCAAATACATGAAATAAAGGGTCTATTACAGCAGACGAAAAATAAAAGTAAAAAATATAACAGAGGAATCTGCATATGAGATAAAGTTAAATTCCCCGAATAAGAGTTAATGTGTTTACAAGTTTCTTATTATTAAAGTTAAGTTTTTCAACAGAGGCAGTATACATTTTTAAATCAGTTTCTTTAAAATTATTAAAAGAGGGGATTTTTTTTCACTCCATTTCATCATGTAGACATAATATTTTGCTATGATTATAATTAGATT
Organism: Poecilia formosa; assembly: GCF_000485575.1. Classification (NCBI taxonomy): domain Eukaryota; kingdom Metazoa; phylum Chordata; class Actinopteri; order Cyprinodontiformes; family Poeciliidae; genus Poecilia; species Poecilia formosa. Next base: position 115,557 of record NW_006800206.1, on the reverse strand, counting down.
TACTATATATATATTTAATCTAAAGAAAAATATGAATTGTTAAATATGAACAATATTTTTGACTTTGATAAAACAATGTTCTTTCCAATTTTTTCTGTAAGGAATTTTTGCAAACCTGACCAAAATATTACAGAACACTCCACAAATAAATGTTCAATACTTCAAGAAGGCAGAAGAACTTGATTATTTCACAGATTATTTGTTTTATAGCAAACTGTTACCACATTGGTACCACAAACTGTTACTACACGCTTATTGCGTGCCTCTCGCAATAAGCAAATAAGTAAATAATTTTACATATCTATGAACCATATTTTCCACATTTTTAATTTCTTATCCAAAAATAATCCTAATTGTACAATATTCGTCATTCCTCCTGTAATCACGGACATGATGGATACATATTAAAGCATCCACCTGTATGCCGGGGTTCTGTTCAGATCAGAACCAGGGCGGTTTGGCTGTTTAGATCCTGTTTAAAATAATCTTTTTAGATTATAAATCTTTCTGTAGCTAAATCTCGATATTTGCTGGGCCTTTTCATAAAGCAGCCGGTTTTATAAAGCGGCTTTACGGGTGAATCGTCCACATGCATAGTTTGACATCACGGCAATTTATCCCCATTCTCCCCCACCCAATTTTCCCCAATATTTTAAAACATAAACATAAGTCTAAGAAATGCGACTTATTACGTGAGATCAAGAGACTCTCTTATGCGGCCGTGTTTGATGCTTATGACGTATGAGCGGACGTCATCCATCAGGGCCTGTATTTGCTCATTCTTTTTCTCTAACAGTCACTTTGGACTCGTTTATCGCAGAGCTCAGATCAATTCTAGTTGCTTTCTAGTTTAAGCAGAGAGTGTGAAGTTTTTCCTCAGACTAGATATGCCTACAGCAATCATGGAAAGTAAAATGAGTTCCCAATCTGGAGAGACCCAGGCTGTCACCGTCAACACCCCGTGTAATCCATCCACTGTTCCTCAACCTGACCTGAATGGAGTGGATGTGCCTAGCTACTGGATATCCAGCTCACAGCACCACCTGCATTCTGGTCAAGATTTTGGGAGAAATCTTGGAGCTTTTTTACATTTAGAGTTCTGGAGTATCTCCTAAAAGATAAATGCTCCACTAAAGCCGTAGAGGCTGTCATCAGCAACAAAGTGCCGGAAGCCTTAGCAAAAGCTGTAAAGGTCTACAGAGACTTTCAGTATGGAACACACTGAAAAGTTAAACAGGCTCATCGTCAAGTATGTGGTCGATACAATCAGTTCCACCTCAGACTCCAACGACCCTACGAGAAGTCCCATCATAAATGACATGGTTGAAGAAACCAAAGTCATAATAAAGGACCTCTTCGTTAGATTGCACACTTGTGAGGAATCCAAGAAAGTCAAGAAGGTTTCCATCTTCTCGAAGGTCAGAACTGAAAGTTTAAAGCTCAAAGATCTTCCAGGGAAGATCAAGGGATTCTTCACAAAATTTTCTCGCAAACATTTGGCGAAGGTTGGTCCAACACCAGAAAAGCAGGAAACTTCTTCCACTGGAAAGATGTCAACACTGGGCAGCCAGGTGGAAGAAGAGACAAAGTCTGCAGGAGATTCTGGCAATCAGCCAGCCAAAGTTAGGGAGAAAACTGCACCTATGGAAGCCTTTGTTCATTTGGAGATCCTGTCAACCAAAGATCTGCAGGAATCAGAACCGGAGCCAAGGTTGATGAAACCTCTCCGATGGAGCCTTTCAGTCCTCCAGATGACCTATCTGGTGTTGTAGAGCCAGAAAACTGTACCCTCGAAGATTTGCAGGTACAGGTGTTAAAACCGAAGCAAACTTTTGGGTTGGATTTGTTCTTCCAGGACAACTATGTGATTAGGATTTGGAGGAATTCAAACCAGAGCTATTTTTTGATGAAAACCCCCCTGAAGAGGGGTTTTATATCATAGCACATCCGGGGACACACAAATTTAAACTGTATCCAAGGAAAGGTTTAATGACTTCTCATCTTGTCTCCTATAGAGGAAGTTTCAGAGTATTCATCTGAGGGGGAAACTCTGTCAGACAGTGAGATGCCAGCTTCCTCAGTGCAAGCAGAGGAACAGGCTTCACAGGAAGACAAGAAAGATTCATTGTCTTTGTTGATATACTACCTGATTTCCCAGGCTATTAAAGCTTCAGGTTTTCACTTGTCTCTTGAGGATGTTCGTACCATTCATAAACGGCTCTTAGAGAGAGTTTGGGCTGAAGTTCAGGGGGGAGAAACTGATGGTGACCCAGAAATGATCTCCGTTCATACCCAGAAGATTTTTGAGGCTTAGGGGATCCAGTCAAGTTGTGGGAAGCTTGCTTCTTTCACAAAATGTAGACTTGGACAAAACAGTTGTGGCATCAGTCTTGAAATATCTTAGAAGACCTGCAGAGAAACTGTCCTTTGTTGCATGTTTTTTCAAAGGCCTGGGTGGAGTCATCTTCAAACCCTTTAAGCAAACGGAGACATTTGTGAAGTCCACCCCACCTGTGCAGAGTCCAGTCAGCTAAGAGGAGACAGCCCTGGATGTAACTGAGTCGTCTGAAGCGTCCATGGTTGAAGAACTCTTCAGTGGAGATCATGCAGGAGATGAAGCATCGCCATGTTCTGGTGCAAATGTAAAATCTCCAGCAGAAATCCCTGAGGAAACAACTCCCACTGATATTGAATCAGAAGAACGTTTTTCAGAGTCTGGCAGTAAACAGGAGAAAAACTTCTTCAGGAGGAGACTGAAGAAGTGAAGATGACAAAATGGCCGTAGGAAATGTTAAGGAAGAAATATCTAAATTGGTTAACTTTGGAAAAAGTTTGTCTCTCTCTTCCTCTGGATCCCAGGTCCTCTCGGCGGGCCACATGTAGCCACAAGGAAAACAACAATGTGTGTTGACGTCACAGAATTACAGAGTTTAATCCAATATAAGACAATGCATAAACTTACAAGTAAGACAATGCACAAACTTACACCAGAAACTGCAGAACAACGGAGACATACATTCATTTACCTGACATAAATGGAAAGAAGGAAAGAAAGAAAAGCAAAGACGTGCAAAGGCATCTTTGGAGAGTTGCAAAAGCAAATCTGATTTGTTACTTCTGTGTAGAAAGTTTTATAGTAAAAGGCGTATTCTTATCTTTAATTTATTCAAATAAGGCGTATCCTTGCTCATCCAACCAGGAGCTATCTCTGACCCTCTCTCAAGCCAGAAACCCCTGCCGTGTTTACGGCCTTTCACAGATGAATGTGAAAAGCTACAACTTCTACTGTATTGTTTTCCCACACAGACAAAAGGCAGTTCAAACGATCCTAGCAAACCATCTACTGTAACTACAGGTAAAATAAAGGTCAATAGGCCAGAATACATTACTAATTTCAAAACCACAATTAGGCCATTTGAATCAAGACATGTTAAGTTTTAAAACTAGCTTATTTTAAATTTATTTTCTCAACAGAACCCTTGTCAGTAATCTGATCAAGAGGATTGTTGAAAAATCAGGACTGAGCTACCCTGCATAAAAATTTCATGCCATTTGTGATCGGCTGTTCAAGAAACTGTGAACTAAAGTTGAAAGTAGAGTCCTCAGCATGAGCCCAGAGAAGATCATACGGCAGGGCATGGCGATTTTCAAGCACCCGCTTAAGAAGTTGAATAAGGCAGAGAATATTCTCATACTCCTAGATTTACGCTAGGCAATATTTAAGGAAATTATCCTGTCAACTAAAGAGTCTTCAGATTTCATGGGTTTAATTTAATTACAGCCTCTGCAGTCCTTTGGAAGTCCACCTTGGGACGGCAATGTTGAGGTCTGTAGCCTCTGTACGGGTTTTCTCAAGGCACTCCAGTTTCCCGACAAAAAAAATTATGTTCAATGAAACTGCATTTTGGGTGCAGTCCCATGATCTGGACATTTGTTTGGGTGTCTGTGTTCAACTACGTTATTACCTACTTAGTGAATGATGAGTGTGTTGTTGGTTTTCTCTCCAGGTGCTCCAGGTTTTTCCCAAAAACAGAAATATGTTCAATAGACCTAGCGTCCATGTTGGGTTCATTGGTGTTTCAAAAGCAATGAGTGTGTGTGTTTTAGCATTTCTGTGTATTAATTTGATTTTCTAGTAAAATCACTTCAAAATCTACCAATTTTAGAAAATTCTTCTTTTTAATATTCAAATTTTACCAATAGAGTGAATGCTGAGTGGGTTGTTTGCTCTCTTGGTTCTTTTATGGGTTTTCTCTGGGCACTCCAGTTTCCCCACAAAAAGAAATATGTCCAATGAACCCAGCGTTCATTTTGGGTTGAGTTTTGTTTGGTTTGAGATGTTGAGTTTGATTAAAGATATTTTCAAGGAAGTGATATGTTTGTAATATCAACAAGAACACAGTTCTTATCAACACAATTCTTTTATTACAACATTCTAATTTCAAACACAACAGTATAAATATTTAAGAATCTGTTTCCATCTCCGATGTCCGCCGTACGGCAGGATGGCAGCTGTTCTGTTGAATTACACTCTATGCTTCACCGTGCTTAAATAAAGAAAATAAACAGAGGTGAATAAATACATTTATTTATTTAGTCTTTAATGTTAATACTATAAAATTAATAAATTCTTTGCCAAGTGTTTTTAAGTGGTGGTCATCGATTTTACAATTTATTATATCATTGTAATATATCTTGGAAACGGAAGACAACTGTTCTACATGTAAACAGTAAGTTTGGGCCCAGCTTGGCTTTTCTTCTTCTACAATTTCTTACAACTTGGATTAATATCCCTAGGAAATGGAAGACAACTGTTCCACATGAAAAGCATTTCCCCAGACCTAGCAGAACCATATAATTACAATACGTAACCAACATTCTATTTCGTATAGGCTTCATCCTGTAAGGCTATCGCTAGTGGGTTAACGGCGTAGCAATGAGTCTATGCCTCATTGGGTACATCCAGACCACCACCATGAAGCATCTGCTCGCATATAACAAAAAACAGTCTCAACCTAGAGTGCGTAATTACGCACTCCTGACTTCCCATACAGCAGAAGACCAGAGATGAGAATAACATCTGGTCAGAAAGATTGAGACAAACAGACCTGCTGCTGTGAACATGAACAACGAATGTTACGAACTGTAACAGTGTAACGATGAACAGAACAGGTAACTTATTATACAGCACTTTGGACAACCATGTTGTTCTCAAATGCTTTGTAAATAAACGTGACAAAAATAATTATTCTCTGGAGGATCCAATCCAGAAGAAGTGTAAACCTGTGAGATGGCCTCACACAAGCAGTGAGAAAGACGCTGAGCAGACAGAGGACGCCCCACTGAGTTATCTCTGTAATGCACGAACAGATGCTGAGATTGACACAGAGAGCGCGCGCACGGGGCAGAGAAGATGAGAAGCAGCTTCTGTCTCAGATTTATGAGGAGGGGGATAAGATCCCTCCAAAGATATCTCTCTTGATCTGAACGAGCTTGTGATACTTTGAGGAGTAAAAGCAGGGTTGGGATGCAGCACAGCTGAGCTGCCACCAACTCGTATTCCAAGACAAGAAGGAGCAACAGAGAGAGTGGAAAAATGGCTCACTCTCTTTGCAGACATAAGGGCCAACAGCAGAGCAGTTTTAAAAGACAGGAACTTAAGAGGAGCCTGGGCAAAAGGCTCAAATGGAGCTTCAACCAGAGTGTGCAGGACCAGTGTTAAATCTCATGGAGGAGCAAGTGGGCATGACACCGGTCTGCTTCTGAGTACACCTCTCAGAAACCGCTTCATCAGCAGGTGGTTGAAGACCGTTCTGTCACCAAAAACCCTCATGGCAGGAGGAAATAGCTGCAGCATACATTTTAATGGTGCTGAAAGCTAAGTTTCTGTCCATCAGCTGCTGGAGAAATGACAGCATGCAATCTAAAGGACATGAAATGGGCTCCACCCTCTCGCCTGCGCACCAGCGTTGAAAAGGCTGACCACTTCGAAGCATATGAAGCTGTGGTAGAAGCGGCTCGTGTGCACTGAATGGTGTGCACCACACCCTGAGGGAGACCGAGCCTCTCTAGGTGCTCCCATTCAGCCGCCAGACCCAGAGACGCTGGCCTATTTCTGGGTGGCTCCTGATCGCTCCCCTGGCCTGGGAGAGTGCATCCTCTCTCCATGGCAGCTTCCACGGTCAACCAACTGCTGCAGACTGGGAAACCACGGCGCGTTCTTGCGCTCAGGTGCCAGGATTACTGACAGCTGTTCCTCCTGAACTCTGTCCAGGAGCCGCGGAATCAATGGAACTGGGGGGAACACATAAAAGACTGCCCCAAGACATAATGTCTGCTCCTCTGTTCAAGACGCTGGGGCAGCCCTGGCTCCAGATGAGTTTAACAGGATGGGGCATCAACTTATTTTGGGGGGGAAAAATGAATCGACGTAGCTGAACATAGACAACATCAGTAGCCTACAGGCTACATGTTAACAAGCTTAAGGTGCTGTATTGATATTAGCTAGTCATCTTTTAGCTAACATCACCTGCATCCAACAGCATTACTCAAGTCAGTCAGTTAGTTGGGGGAAAAACTGTGCAAATTTCTTTGCGTTATGCTGGTTTGCTGTCATGAGTCTAGCACAGGGGTGGGCAATCCTGGAACTGGGGGTCCGGTGTCCTGCAACTCTTAGATGTCTCCCTGGTCCAACACACTTGAATCCAATAGCTGAATCACCTCCAAAGTGCAGTCAGGTTCTCCAGAGTCCTGCTAATAACCTCATTATTTGACTCAGGTGTGTTGAAGTTGAGACACATCTTAAAGTTTCAAGAGTCCAGCCCTTGAGGCCTGGAGTTGCCCACCCCTGGTCTAGCAGCTCCTGCGCAGCTCTGCACAGCAGCAGGTCTCCATCGCTGTCGTGTAAACCCAGCACGAGCATCTTAGCGCTCATGTTGCGCTTGAAGGCGGCTCGGAAAAACAGGTCACGGCATGTTGACAGCAGATTAAACAGTTTTAATTACTGATAAAAGTGACAGAGGACACAGATATGGGAAGTGTGGAAGCCCCTACTGTATCAAACTGATATTGAAATCACAGAGAGTTGACCACTCTAAGGTAGAAACAACAAACAGCTTCCAGTCCAGGAGGGGGGCATGGCAGACTCTGTGGGCGGGCAATGTCCCTCAATGCCGCTGGGCTTGCGGTGGGGATGTACACCACTCTGATTGAGAGCTGGTTTACATGCGCCCAGCACAGCAGCTGTCTGGCGATGTTTAACAGCCGAGTGGAGCGCACGCCTCCCTGGCGATTTACGTAGGCTGCCACCACTCTGTTGTCTGTGTGGATCAGAACGTGTTGACTGTTCAGCAGAGGAGCAAAGTGCTAAGTCACCTTCAGCACCGTGAAGAGCTCCAGCATGTTTATATGAAGAGTCATGTCATCTGGCCACTGTACTCCAACCACCTGAGACAGACACGTTCCTCCTCATCCCGACAGGGATGCGTCTGTGAACACCGATTGGTGTGATGTAGGTCTTCTGAGGGGAACTCCCTCTGCCAGAATGGTGGGGCATCCCCATCGAGTCAGATCGGCTCCCACTGAAGGAGGAACAGAGATCATGTGCCTCTTCTTGCGTACAGGATCTATGCGCAGGCGAGCGAACCATCTCTGAAGGCGTCTCATATGTAACAAACCCAGTGGAATCACCACGTGAACCGCTGACCTCATCCCCAGCAGCCGCGTGACTGACAGAGCTGCGGCTACGCTGCGAGGCCTGACACGGCGGAGCTGCGCTGACAGAGCCTCGATTCTCGGCTGTGCTAATGGGGCTCTCATCATAACTGAGTTCAGCTCCACTCCCAGATAAACGATCATCTGGGACGAAATAGCCAAACTCTTTTCCCAGTTGATGGAAAATCCCAGACTCAGCAGATGTGATCTGTTCCTCTTTGGACCGAGCCAGTAAAAGCAGGTCGTCCAGATAGAAGAGGACTCTTATCCCTGCCACGTACAGTGGCTGCAGCGCTGTTTCCACACATTTAGAAAACGTGCGCGGGGCGAGAGCAATGATCATCTGGGACGAAATAGCCGAACTCTTTTTCCAGTTGATGGAAAATCCCAGGCTCAGCAGATGTGTTGCCAGCTTCTGGGTCTGAATGGCGGCTTCCTCTAGAAGCCTCTCTATGGTCGCCTTGAAAGGTGGAGGCCTGCCTCCAAACTGTAGCATGTACCCCTGCTGATTAGCCGATCCATCCACCTGTCCAAGGAGCATGCTCGCCGCCACTCTGAATAATGTTCTGAAAGCAGGCTTGCATTCATGTGAGGTGCTGTGGTTCGCATGAACTCCAACCAAGTCAGAGCGCCTACCGCCATCCCCTGCCTCGGAGATTCTCCGGGGGACTTATGGGGGCCAGAAAGGGCTGGTTATTAACCTCCATGCCGCATGATGCGGCCGCGTTCATGTCAGGCCGACGACGAACCCGTCCTCTTCCTGAAGAGGAGTCAGGGTGCTTAAGACGCCATTTCGGCGCAGACCGCTGCCGGACAGATGACAGTCGCCACTCACAAAGTCAGATGAGTGCGAAGCTGCAGCCAGAATCACAGTAGGCTTTGACTGTTCACAAAATGTGCTCTCAGATACAGACTGCTCAGAAGAGGCAGACTTATCCACTGAGACAGAAAAATTCTGTGTAGAAACTGCAGAGCTGCGGTGACTCCTAAACAGTTGTCTAGACGCTGTCGGCTCGCTGTGTGTGGGGAATGTGTGCGAGGAAGCTGCTGTGAGACCAGCTGATCTGACAGAGCTGGAACCTGCAGGGATTTTGCTCTCAGTGATATGTTTGTGTTTTATTTCAAAACATTTCACATCACACACATTCCTCCCAGCTAGTCATTTCCTAGCTTGCCTTCTCCGTGGTCCCTGCGCTTTGCTGGTCCAGATGGTTTGGGCTGACGTCCTCTGGGAAGACGCTGGGTCGCTGGCTGTCACACCGGGAAGAACTGCAGAGAGGTGGAGGAGGGTGGCGTAACGGAACCGGAAAGGCTGCAGTAACTGTGGAGGGAACTGGAGGACCCAGTCAGATAACCTTGTAATCAGATGATCGCGCAGATTCGTGCTTAGAAAGGGCGCAGGCCGCTGGACTAATCCTGACATCCTAGCCCCAAACACGTCAGCAAGGCCCGGATCCAGAGAGGTAACAGAGGGAAAACTCCGCTCCGTGAACCCTTTCACCTTGGTGATAGGCGCATAAGTGGAGACAGGCGCCCTCAGCTTCGCAGGCTCAGCCGCTGCCTCAGTTATGTAAGCCAGTACATAACTGAGGCCAGATGGGGTCTGGACGGTGATTCAGGGCGGAGCTAAATTGTCCCGCCAGGTCATTTGAATGTGGCGGAGAAGGTTGGGGGATGGGAAGCCCCTTAGCACTAGCCGGCTCCTCGATCAAGCTAGGTAGCTCGAGGAGGAGCGAGCCCACAGCTAGGAGCGGGGTTGAGTCAGACATACGGAGCCCGGGGTTGACTGAGTATCCACTCAGCTGCCTCTCTTCCACCATGGTGCTTCCCAGCTGGGAAGCAACATCTGAACCGCAGCTGCTCGTTGCTGTCATCCTCTCTGCCGGTGGGATTATCCGATAAACTCATAGCGTAGCTAGCATCCCGCTCAGCGTAGCTAGCATCTCCCAAGAGCAGCGACCGGACTCGGTGGGCCAGGAGCCCCACCTAGCGCAGCGCCAGTCTAGAAAAGGCTAGCTCCGGCTCCCCTCTTCCAGTGGGAGGAGAGCACAGGAGCGGGATTACCACTGCAGCAGCGCCCGCTTCTGCAGTGAAGCGTCGTAGTGAAGAGAGAGCTGAGCCAAACAGCGTAGCTAGCATCTCCCAAGAGCAACGACCAGACTCGGTGGGCCAGGAGCCCCACCTAGCACCAGTTTAGAAAAGGCTAGCTCCGCCTCCTCTCTTCCAGCGGGAGGAGAGCACAGGAGCGGCAAGAGGGCTGAGGCATCAGGGCGAGGTCGGCGTGCTGGCGACCCTGGCATCCTTCAAAGATCCAGTGCCCATCAAAGGACATGATGTACCCTGTCTGACAAGATGGACAAAATGGACGTTCGCTCTTCAAACAGTGCTATCTTACGCTGAAGAAAAAGAGGGAGCCGTTTGTCCGGTCTGACTGTTATTTATACAGACCGGGATGGGTCCCACCCAGTAGGTGGGTGTGGACTAAGCTTTTATCAGTGCTGCGCTGCGCGAGGTATAAACCCACTAGCGATAGCCTTAAAGGGCGAAGCCTATACGAAATAGAACTTATGTATTGAGTTCAGTTTGACATTCAAACCAGACACTAAAGAGCTATTGGCTCATGAGTCCATTACTATGGAGACGTAGCTAAAGCCTGCAATTTGTCACGTACGCCACCAGAAGGAGACTGCAGTCATTTCCATTTAAAATATTGTTATATTTAGACATTAGAATTATTAAGAACCAAAACAAAACAACAAGAAAAAAAAAATACATTTTTACATTCAATAAACATATAAAATTTGGATACACGGCTAGAGTAATAAATCAAAAATATTATATTGATTATCATTTTTTAAATTTCTTTTTTTAATGGAACTTTAAGAACTGATTTCTTAAAATGATAACACTCAATGTCCAAACCAGTAATGTATCAATGAAGAAATCCTACAACCGCTAACGTCTGACGCCACACTGATTTTGTTAACTTTTTGTGAAGAAGGAAGTTGTGCTGGTCTTCTTCAGAGGTTTTGTGTCGATCCCTTCAGTACCTCTTGGTGCTGTGCCACTACCGGCGATGGGGGAACAGGTTTTTCAGTTAGTTTGGGTCGTTTGACACAGTGTGGTGTGAATGTGAACTACAGTTCTAAAAATTTAACAAATGTTGCAATTTTAGTCCCCAATTGAACTTAGTCTACCGGACTATCCGGTGTGAAAACACCCTTAAATTGCTTTTTCAAGGCAGCAGGTACACTTTCATTTTCAAGTTAAACCACCTTCAAATGTGCAGACGCTGCTTTATGTCCTAATTTTTGAGAAGCAACTCACCGCTCCAGGAGAACCGTTTATTCACCATCATTGGTGAAGCCTGGGTTCAAGGCTTTGTTAAACTCCCTCATGTGGGAGTTAATATTAATGATAATAATAATAAGGTAAATTCCATTGACATGATCTTTTTTTTCTGGAATGGTTTGATAATTGTCAATTTTGCTCAAGAGAGTTGACAATTAACTGGTGTTGAACCTGCCATGCTGAACTAGACCAGACCAAACAATTCAAGATGTTTTTAATAAAAATTCAAGATTTTTTAAATAAAAATTCAAGATTTTTTTTTAAATAAAAATTCAAGATTTTTTTTTATAAAAAATCTTGAATTGTGGGAAGATTGTAAGTGAGAAGTGATTGTAAGAGATATAAAAATATTGCACAGGTTGAAGCTGGCCAGAGAGACTGGTTTCATAAGCAAACAGAAAATTATTGAAAGATTAAACTATTGGGGTTTAGTAAGAACCATTAAACATGGACATTTAATTTAACCGTATCTCCAAACCCCATGGAATCTGTTGTAAAAATGCAGGTACAATCTTACATACACACAGATCTTCACCATTCCGTAAATACATATTATAGTATTTTACAGTAGCTAAAATAGGGCCATGACTTTACATAATTGTACATTTTTTAGTAGTTTATAATCTTATGACCAAAAACAACTGAAATAATACTGGCAATGAAACACTATTTGAAAGTGACCTAAATATTAGATCATTTTCAAACAAATGAAACTTCAAAGTGTAGAAGCTATAATGCTCTGAAGTGGAGAAACAGGAGTCCGTGATAGTGGGCCCCCGTGATGGATTCATTGTTAGGTTAAAGAAAGGAAGAGGCCAGCACCCGCAGGTTATTGCTCTTAGCGTTTCTTCTTGAGACACGGAATCCAGAAAGTTTGCCATGACACAGCTAAATGCTTTATACCTCCTGTGCCAAAGAAATGCAGCCCCAGATTTGAATTTTCCTGGTTCTAGCTGCAGCTGCTGTTGGGTTATGTAATATCATGCCCCATATGTTCCACTTGACTAATTACACTATAGAAAAGCAGAGGAGAAGAAAGAGCGTGAGGGTAAAGAAAAAGGGGTGGTGGGAAGAACAATGTCGACCAGAGTACAGAGACAGAACAAGAGAATAAGAAAAGGACTGATGAAATTGAAAGAATACCATCATTAGTTCCTGTTCCATCAGCTTATATCAACAAGTGTGATCGGCCCTGTAGCCAGTGTCTCCCTGTCTACAGCCCCACTGTTCTCAAATCATTGCAAATTGATTGTGATAGCAACAGGCTTTGACCTACTTTAAAGAACAATAGCCCCCCCATGGCTGCTTGGGACATTCTGATAGTTTAGTTTGGAGGTCACTCAGGCTTTGGTAGCTTGTACAGAGAGGATGAGGAGGAAGATGGGGTGTGAGGCCTTACCCCTCCATCCTTTTAGAAGCTCCACAATCTTCTTTGCCTAAAAAACATTAAGGGACCAGACCCTGAGACTGTTCAATGTTGTTGAGTTGTTGTTTTTTTCAGCCTACCTTCATACCTTCTGTCCAGAAGGTATGAAGGACAAGGATCTACTTGTCGCTCAAAGAGTTTATCTGACAAACTATACCAACATTTTTCTTGTAAAATTTGTCCTCTTGACATCCTCAAAAACTTTTACTTCTATTAGCAAAAAGCAGGCTGGTACCCTTCAGACACAACCTGTGTTGGTACTGATGACATATACGGGTCTTCCTGTCTAACACCACACAACACCTGGGTGTGGATGTGGAATGAGCAAACCAGGGGGCTCACCAGGGGGTTTATTTTGCTCCTTCCTTCACCAACATTTCAATACCTTAGACATCAATGGGGCTTTTTAGGGCAGTGGGGCATGGAGAATGTTGTCAGAAAGCAATCGGGACTATAACATTCAGACAGCTACACCTCCATACACCGTGTTCGGGGGCAGAGCATGCGGGGGGATCTGTGAGACTGGACTGAAGATATTGCTGGCAATGAAAGAAGAATTGTGAGAAGATTTTTTCCATAGAGTTTGAGAACTTGGGTGAAGACATGTCCCAGTGCCTCACCTGTCATCATAACAAGTAAAATAGGTACTAATGATGAGAATAGAAAATCAGTTTGTTTGTTCACTTCATTGTTCTATAAATCTGTTTAATGAATGAGGAAGAGGTGAGGCAGCTCTGTCCCTCACCTCTGGTGGCGCTGTGTCAGACACAGAATGAAGCAGTAAGCTGGTGCATGCCCATTACTGTCTCTCTTTATTCCACCAATATACATGTTTAATTCCACATGCTGGCGTTCGACAGGCTGTTTAATATATTTAATAAATGTGTATAACATATTTAATCTTTCTGATCAACTGTAAATATGCAGGAAAAATGCATAAGATGAGACAGAAAGTACATTGCTGCATTGATATATATATATAGAGAGAGAATAATCAAAAATCTAATTTGATCTTACATTAAATATTCTTATTTGTTTTTCTTCTTGGAATTGACAAAAACATAATAAAAAGCTTTTAAACAAAAAATTTTAATTAAGGTAAAAATATATGAGATTCTACTTTGTGTTTTTACATCCCGGGCCTCAGTATAAACCTCACACACATCACTGGCATGTCTGTTACCTTGGCAGACAAGTAGTTACCAGTATGATCCCATTTCAGGGACCTCTGGGAATCACACTTCATCATTGTGTAGAAAATAGTCAGGAAATGTGAAGTCAGCTTCTTCTGTACTATATATATATATAATTAAGCTTGATTATGTTAGAATTATTGAGTTCTGACATAATTAATAAAGGTGGCACATAGCAAAAACATTTATCAGGAACTAACAGAGAGAATCTGTCCCATCCCGTTATCTTGTCAGCATACAGATTCCATATCCGCCACCAGCAGGAAACTCAAGCAGCCTGGTTTTCTGTTTATATGAGGCTGAGACAATGAGTCACTTCTGGCACATTACCAACAACACATTGTTGAGACCAAAGCAATCTGCAGGAGCAAGAGCTGAAACACACACAACCTCACACACACACACACACACACACACAGCACAAGGGAGGGTGGGGGGCAAGAAACTATGGACCGGATGGCTGTAAGAAAACGCCCTGCACAAGAATGGAAAAAGACAGGATAAAAAGGAAAGGAAAAGAAAAAAAGCATAGAAAAGTGCCTATACAGTCAGCAGTGTATAAACAGACACGGACAATAATAAACATGCAATCAGTGTGAGAGGATTGTGGTGTGGAGATAAGGTCATTGCTCATTTTTAGTTTTCTTGGCAGTGAACAAAAGTGAACTAAACATCCATGGTTCCAGTTTAATTATCCTGTGAGATAAACCACATGGAATTCTTTGAAGACATGAAAACCTTTGAGATATAAATGAACCAACAACTCCTTTGTTTTAAAGAAAAATAATTAAAACACTGCTGTGTGATCAATTTTTTAAGTTAAACTATTATGCTGACAGCGGATATTACAAGACATGCATCCTTATCATTGCATTGGTACCCAGTGTGATGCAACAATTATTCTAACAGCAAAGGTTTGCATATTTTGATATTCATGTATTTCTTAAGTCATTAAATAGTATTTTTTGAGAACAGCAAGACCTCTGTCTGAGTGACCCTAGTGATCACTGTGTGATTTGGATGAATGAGGGGTGAGGGTGTCATTAAGATGATGCGTGATTGAAACAGCTTTAACACTGTAGCTCTGAAATGAATTTTTTGGGAAAGGAAATGGTAAGACAGTTCAACATCAGACTTACAAACACTTTGTTCTGTGTAGAGTCATCTGGAAGAGTAAGTGTTGTGATACGCAGTGAGAAAGAAGCACTCAGCAGCACTCACATCCTCCCTCACCTGCTCCCCCACTCCATTCTTCCTCCAGCCTGGCTTTTCATGAATGAAGCTGAGTGGGAGCTCCTCATTGGCTGAGAGGTCAACCAATCAGGAAGATATGTGGGTTGAGACCTTGGGCCATTCACAAAAGTTTCTGCTTACATTCTCTCTTCAATGTATAGGGAGAAAAATATTTTTTTTATTTGGACAATAGTTGATTATTAATCAAACAGGTTTTACATATTTGGTACATTTCCTCCACATTTGTATCAGAAGAACAGCTTATTTCCCAGGACTACAGTAGAGATAGTTGGAGAAAAAAAGTCCTAAAAAGATTTTTAAAATGTGGCAATTTTCTAATCATAAAAATACTCAATTAAAAAAAAAGAAACGAATTGAATCATATGCATGAAACACTTAATACTATTTTATGTCCAGAAGAGGATGTCAGTCTTGTCATGTCAGAGAGAAAAAAGTCAGTTTGTGGCCAGCATGAGGCATAGTGAGCCACATTAGTCATCTCATTGGTTTGACAACAAACATGTAACTTGACAATTTAATTCAGTTAAATGTAATATAATTTAGTTTATCAGTGAGAATGCATTCAATGTATTCTCCCTGCTAGTGTTTCATTTTCCCTTTATTATTATTCAATGTTCCGTACGTTTTACTGCGCTTAACTACTTCTATCTTTCACTAATTGTACTAATTCATATATCAAAACGTTCAGCTTCTTCTGGAGATTTCTGCTATATTTTTTGGTAAACTTCACTACTGCACTTTTTGAAATAATTGCCCTTTTGTGCAAATTTTTGCCCCATTGAAATACATGGCGGAATTCACTAACTGATGTCAGTTGCTAGAGTGTCCACTCTAGTAACTGCCATTTTTGAACTTTTTTCTGCTTTTTGACAAACAAAATGATGCTGTTCATACATATTTCACTGTAGAGAAATAATTTATGCATTAAAATGTAGCTACGTGTGTCTACTTTATGGAATTATTACTATTATTGGTACAGGTCTTATTGTTTTCTGTCAAACTCCTCTGGAGTACAGCCATGTCACACTTTCTCCTATTCCTTCAATGTATTTTTCTCTTGTGCTCTGTTTTTATCTCTTTCTATTACATCCTGCTTGTCTACTTTTCTGTATGCCTTTTACTTCTACTGGTTTTCCTATCTTTTAAGGTCTTCTGCAATCTTTAATCAATTTTAGCAATTCATATATCAAACTGTTCTGCCTCTTCTGCTCCTTTATGCTTATAGTTTTGCCATCTTTCACTGCTTCAAATATTTCTGGTTTTTCCTGCTTCTGCTAACTTATGCTTCTTGCTGTTTGCTGTTTCACTGTTTAATTGTTTCAACTATTTCTGGTTTTGTACTGATTTCCGTTTCTGCTAATTTATGTTGTTTGCTACGTTTCACTGCTCAACTGTTTCAACTCTTTCTATTTCTTCTCCTTTCTTCAACTACTTGTGCTTTTCTCTACTTTTTCTTGCATTTCTGCAGCAGTCATTCTGCAAATATACATTCTCACGGCTGTTTCGCTAACCCTGTTACGTGCGGTGAGGTTGATAGCTTGTGAGGCACCAACTAAAATTATAATCGGATTTACAAATCTAGACCCTGCATGTCATTGTTGACATAAGGAAATTTCACGCATGTGTACAATCCTGGAGGGCAAAAAGACTGTTCTTTAACATGTGATGCTTAGCCGCGCCGCTGCCGCAGAATAATTCTGTTATCTCAATGAAACTTAGAAATGTAGATATTACTAATTTTGTGCTGTACTTAAAAGCAATGGGAGAAACCGTTAAAGTACAACTCAAAACCACGTCTTTCTCGCTCTCTGTATCAGCGCAGCTACTGTATGGCTAGCTCGCCCATAGACATAATATAAGAGTAGACCCCNGTGTGTCTACTTTATGGAATTATTACTATTATTGGTACAGGTCTTATTGTTTTCTGTCAAACTCCTCTGGAGTACAGCCATGTCACACTTTCTCCTATTCTTTCAATGTATTTTTCTCTTGTGCTCTGTTTTTATCTCTTTCTATTGCATCCTGCTTGTCTACTTTTCTGTATGCCTTTTACTTCTACTGGTTTTCCTATCTTTTAAGGTCTTCTGCAATCTTTAATCAATTTTAGCAATTCATATATCAAACTGTTCTGCCTCTTCTGCTCCTTTATGCTTATAGTTTTGCCATCTTTCACTGCTTCAAATATTTCTGGTTTTTCCTGCTTCTGCTAACTTATGCTTCTTGCTGTTTGCTGTTTCACTGTTTAATTGTTTCAACTATTTCTGGTTTTGTACTGATTTCCGTTTCTGCTAATTTATGTTGTTTGCTACGTTTCACTGCTCAACTGTTTCAACTCTTTCTATTTCTTCTCCTTTCTTCTACTACTTGTGCTTTTCTCTACTTTTTCTTGCATTTCTGCAGCAGTCATTCTGCAAATATACATTCTCACGGCTGTTTCGCTAACCCTGTTACGTGCGGTGAGGTTGATAGCTTGTGAGGCACCAACTAAAATTATAATCGGATTTACAAATCTAGACCCTGCATGTCATTGTTTACATAAGGAAATTTCACGCATGTGTACAATCCTGGAGGGCAAAAAGACTGTTCTTTAACATGTGATGCTTAGCCGCGCCGCTGCCGCAGAATAATTCTGTTATCTCAATGAAACTTAGAAATGTAGATATTACTAATTTTGTGCTGTGCTTAAAAGCAATGGGAGAAACCGTTAAAGTACAACTCAAAACCACGTCTTTCTCGCTCTCTGTATCAGCGCAGCTACTGTATGGCTAGCTCGCCCATAGACATAATATAAGAGTAGACCCCACATTGGCCGCTCCGGAGCAGGAAATACGGTGGCCATCTTGGAGCGGTATACCCTCCTACTTTGCTCAATCAAAACAGCAGAAGATGTCTCAGCACTGAGGGATATTGTTGTTCGGATCGATGGACTATTGATGTGAGGGCTCCACAGACAACATTTCACAAGTAAGATGGACATATTATTGTGTATATTTTGTGATTAGAATATTACTTTACTGTATTTATGTCCACCGGCGAGATACCAGCTAATATTAGCTACAGTGCTTGGTGTAATACGGGTTCAGCCTCGCTATGAAGGCTAACTGAGATTCTGTAAATCTAAAAAAATTAATTATTCTCTAACATTGACTTAGATTACCTGACACAAGGGCCTATATTAGAAATGAAACAATATAACACATATTATAAAACTTATATTATGCATTGTAACATTCACCAACAAAGTTTACACAGGTGGTAAAGACTATTATTTATATTCTTTCACTCTGTCAAAAGTAATATACATCCTAAATCTTCCATTTTTGTTTTGAAAGTTTCCTAAAGACACAATGCGAGTAAGAGGAGGGAGATATCTATAAAGAGAGACGGATTCACTGCAGCACAGATGAATCTCACATCGGATTTTGGACTCAATCTCAGCTGCTGAATCACTCTGAAGCTAGAACTCGTCGGCTGAAAATCATATACATATCTATATATATGTATGTACACACATTCATACATACATATAAACATGTATGTATAGTTATGTCTGAATAAACATACATACATATATGTATGTAAACATACATACATATATGTATGTATGTTTACATATTATGTGTTATAACATTCACCAACAAAGTTTACACAGGTGGTAAACTTTGTTGGCTTAATGTTTAATAAATAAATAATGCTGTGGTACATTTCATTAAAAAAACACATATTATTGGACGTACGGAAATTTCGCGCATGCATACAACGCTGGAGGGCAAAAAGACTAATCATTTACATGTCATCCATAGCCGCGTTAACT
>NW_006800206.1:76718-95872 GCF_000485575.1 Poecilia formosa | reverse complement strand
AAAAACACTGTACATTATATACATAAGCTAAATTATGGAAAATCAGTCCATATATTAAATTTTTTTTAGCCATTTTATTGCCGGCGTACAGACAGGAAGAACTTACTCCCATAGAATGGCAGCCTGTGCAGTTAGCGAGAGGTTGCGCAATCCCAGGTGAGGCTCATCTCGCTGCTGCCTCACCGGCTTCGTTTCTGAACATTTGAATGGGAAAATGCGAAAATCCAGCGATTTTGAAGAAAAAATCATCATAATTGGTTAAGGTAAGTAAAAAATAGATACTTTATAGTACAAACCACAGGGTGAAAATAGCAATATAAATGGTTTTATTATATATTATTTTTCCATGATGACATGATGCCTCCCCTGACCGCACGTCACTGATGTATATAATTTTATTTTATTTTTTTTGCTAAGTTTCATTGCTTAGCAAAGGTTTTCTACAATGTATAACTGTGGCTTTCTTCTGTTTTTTCTACTTAGTCTTGTTTCTTACACTTCTCTATCAATCATTCTGCAAATATGCTTCTTTTGCCCCTTTATGCTCTTTGATTTGCTAAGTTTCACTTCTTCAAATATTTCTGGTTGTGTACTAATTTCTGCTTCTGCTAATTTATGCTGTTTGCTACGTTTCACTGTTCAACTATTTCAACTATGTCAATTTCTTCTGCTTTCTTCTACTTCTTAAGCTTTTCTCTAATTTTCTTGCATTTCTGCAGCAGACATTCTGCAAATATGCATTCTCACAGCTGTTTCGCTAGGAACAGCTATTTTTCTAGTTTAAATAGTGCCAATTTACAACAACTATCATCTCAAGGAAATGTACAAAATACATTTAATTTAATCACACTTTACATTTCAACTTATCCTAGTCATGTAACAGCAAAGAAAGTTCAGTTTACTAGTCAAAGTAGTTTGAAAGGTTTCTGCAGCAGACAGAAATTGAATTGCAGCATTCAATTTAATAAGGATAAATAAAAAACTCATATACTGAGTGTAATCACAAACTTTTATATATTTTATTTTTTTATAACATTTCTTTTACATGAAATTTAGAAATGAACTTAGTAAACTCCCTGACAGAAGGAAATACAACATGTAACAGAATGTTCTTTTTAACTTGTGTTTGCATCTTTGACACAAAGCCAAACTGAAAGTCACAATATTACAATGTCATATTACATTGCTGTTTTTTCCTCTGCAATGGTGTATGCAAATGGAGAAATGTTTCCATGTATTAGTAACTGAACGGGAAGTCAAACAAAGAGTTGCCAGTATCACTGGCTCTGAAAATTTTTTTTCTTCTGCTTCGACATAACTGACATTCAAAGTGCTGATGATAAAACAGAAGTTTCCTACATTCATGCAACAAGTACAGTATTTAAATAACTGGCACCAAAACTTTATCAAGCATGGCTGCTGTCATTAGTGAACCCACCCATGCTGGGCAGCAGCAAACCTCAGATAGATCAGATGTTGATGCACTCATTACCATACCTCTGCCCCAACTGCAGAAGCGTGTTATCTGTGGTTGCTCCCACATGTCCCTGCCCTACTGGATAAGTTCACTACAGATAAAACAATTTCTACAGAAGAGAGGTGGGACAACCACTATATGAGATAACAGTAACTACAAAGTCTCCACGGTTTGCTATAGGACAGGCATCTCATTATTTTGATTTAAATATTGCCAGGTTTTACAGTTCGGTCCCATACTGTGGAGAGGTTTGCCTTAGGTGTGACAATAAATTTGCACTTGCATAACCTTTAATTGGAAAAGCTGAATACATGCTGGAAATGGCACTGAGCATAATTGCAGGATGGCTGTACTGCATATTTTATCTGCTGAACATGGATGACCCAGCTTCCCTTCAAAAAGTAGTTAATCTGATCCTGGATGATAACTTAAACCTTTTAGTCATTTTAGTTGCTATTTAAACCCATATTTATTTTGGTTGACTTCTGCTCCCCTACCTAACGTTATTGCATTAACAAATTAGTGAAGTTGAAGGAAGTGCTGGATATCTGGAGATTGCACCACACATCCACATATAGTATTTCTCTTTACACAGATCATATATATTGATTATTTTCCACTTGATTCCAGATTAATTTCTAACTTCTACAATACTAAATCACAAACAATCATTTCTGATCACAGTCCCATTTTTCTGAATCTTAAATTGGTTGATCCAAGAAAAGCAATATGTAGTTGGCATTCAACACCAATCTTCACGAAGGTTTAGAAATTAACATTACAACACATATAGCACAGTTCTTTACCAACAATAAGGGGAAGTGAATCACACAATACTGTGGGAGACACTTAAAGCATCACTAGAGGGCAGATCATTCCCTATGAAGCTGCATTGAAAAGATCTAAATGAAGCTGACCGAATCAACTGAAAAAGAACTTCAAACAGCTGATCTTGTCAATTGGAGTTAACTGCTCCAAAAAGCTGACAACATACAGTACTTCTTAAATTATTATTTAAAGGTTTTGTTGGCTGAAGTGGCCTTTATTGGAAAGTAGTTTAACAAGAAAGAGAGCAATGAGAGAGGATATGCGACAAATGTCCCCAGGCCAGGAAATAAACCTGTGACCACCGCCATGAGGACTAAGGCCTCAATACGTGGGTCGTGCTTTACCACAGCACCTAAGTACTTCTTAATTTAAAATATGACTATAATACCATTCTAGGAGAACAAAAAGGCAAATAACTTAAATTTACATGGAAGCATTTTGAACTTGGTGACAAACCACAGAAGTTGCTGGGAAGACAGTTAAAAGGAGAACAATCTAAAGGAGTTCTTAGCAATTTTATCTGCCGTTGCACAAAGATACCAGCAGAAGGAAAACAACCAAAAGTCAGGAGGCTCCTCCCAAAACACGTCTTTCTACACTTTGCTCAGACGCTTGTCTAGAGCAATTCTGATGCTCTGTATCAAGCATTTTACTTATGCGTGCACAAGCATCTAACTCAAGGCGTTGGATGTCTTTTTAATGCACAAAACATGATAAATGTGGCCTAAAAGTAGCATTTAAAAGGAAGCTGTAAAAGTAGCAACAGAATGCTATAGAATCAGAGAGAAGGGGCAAGTGAATGACAACACTATGAAAAGCGTTTGTGAATAATTAAAACAAAAACTGAAATATTTGGAGGGTATTAATAATTTTTGGCCTGTCTGGTGTAATATAGGTGCAGTGCAGTTATAAAAAAGAATGACCTTTGATTTGTTTGTTCAAAAAAATCAAAGCTAACCTGAGGCAAGTGGTGCTATGAGATGTGAGAGTCAGAGGTTATCTTTGCAGCAACTCTGTGTGTGTGTTTTAGCTTGTAAGGCCGATTTTCCAATAAATACGACCTTGTGAGGGCTCCCTGCTATTAGGAGTCTTAAAGCCTCATAAAAGGAAGTGCTGTTTTTGGGTCAGGTATAGGGGATGGGTTCGACTAAATTAAAAGGAATGGAATATAATGCAAAGTCCAGACAGTAAGAGGTAACGTGTGTGTGTGTGTGTGTGTGTGTGTGTGTGTGGTGGGGGTGTGTCAAGGGTCATGTGGAAAGAGACCCTAGGCGATGCCAGGGGTTTGCAAAGATTGTTGTCATGTTATATTAACAACAACAGCCCTATGAGTCTGTTTGTAATTTTCCAATCAGGATTTTTGAAAAGACAGGATCAGACTGTGTGCAATAAAATACATTTTTAGAACAGACAACCTGAACCATTGCTAAAAAAATATGTTTTTGCAGTTCTGTCAATTAAGTAACAGCTGCTTTCACATCATATCGTCTCTGATCTCTTGAGAAGTATGATTTCAAACTCCCTTCCCCAACACAAAATAGAACTTCACCAATATTATGTCCTGAATCACTTTGGGAGGAAGTCACAAACCTGTAGCTACTACAACATCGATTGTAAAGAGTAAACTGGAATGAGAGTGAAGTAGTGATATGATGCAAAGAAGCAGTTGCTTAACGTGTGTATTACATGCGCTCCTAGATCCAAAAGCATATAGCATGATGAGGATGATGCTAAACAGGTTTTCTTGTTGACTGAGCAATGAAAGCATCTGGGCAGTCTGATAGAGGACCAATATATGGAGTTGAGCCAGAGAGGGAAATTCCCACATGGTTCCCATTCATATTGCTCAAGTGAGCACTGCATTTTGTTTGCTATGCCTCTTTGATTGTGCAATCCC
This sequence comes from Poecilia formosa, assembly GCF_000485575.1. NCBI lineage: Eukaryota > Metazoa > Chordata > Actinopteri > Cyprinodontiformes > Poeciliidae > Poecilia > Poecilia formosa. The sequence goes on along the minus strand of NW_006800206.1, from coordinate 91,670 downwards.
TGCTGCACACTCTGAAAGCACACATGGCCCAAGATCTCAGTGGTCTGACTTTGCAATGTAATGGACCAAGTGTATATGATGGGAGGTTTTGTGTTTATTTGTGGAATATGATCTGAAAGGGCTTCAGCTGAATTCAGTTCAGTCAGTAGCAGTATTAAACAGAAGCAAATGTATTTAGATCAGGACAGGGGGGCGGTATAGGGGAGAAAAGTGATGACAATTCTAGGGGCCCTCCACAATTTAATTATTTATTTTTTGTTCATAGAAATTAAAAAAATTGGGGCCCTGTCAGTTACAAAATTAATCATATTGTGTTTTCAGAGACTGTTTTTAGCAGTAAAAAATTTATGTTCCCACTCCCAGATCAAAAAACACACATCCATATTTGCCCTGAACACCCCCTATCTGCGTTAAATGGTTTGTTCCTGCTTGGAGCGCTTGAGAGTGACACTGTTAGCAGCAGTCATTGGAAGACACGAACAATTGTGGCAATTACTATGCTGCCAAGAAAAGTTATGAAATCAGGTTTTCAAAAAAAAAAGAGAGGGAGAGAGAGAAAAAGGCAAGAGTGTTAATTTATAACCCAATTTTTCTCCGAGAGGTGGGTAGACTGTGAGATTATCAACTATTTAGCATAATTAGCTTAGATACAAACTACTGTTTGCCTCCTTTTCACTAGCATTTAATGAATTAAGGAAAAAAAATACCAACATATTCATATATTTAACTTGTTCCTTGTGCCTTATACCACTTAACAGATGAGTGAGTCAGCAGAAGCTGTAACCCACGTCCCTCCTGACCTGTCCTCTCCTGAGTGAAATTAAAGCGACAGTATGTAACTTTTTATAATTTTTTTTTTCACATATTTTTTAAAAATGTCATTATGTTGTGACAGTCTGGTATGAGAGGTAATCTGTGAAAAATCTATTTCATCTGCCTTCAACCAGTGCTAGAAACAACCAGTCAGTGGCAGGAGAGTTTCAGTGCTGTCAATCAAAATCCCCTGATTTGTGCCATGCTGCAGCTAGCATAGCACAGAGCTGTGCAGATTCAAACTGTGCATGCTCAGTTTAGTTAGCATAGCTACCAATGACGGCAAATAGAAGTCTGTTGAACCCAGGCAGCTTGCTTTAGGTGGGAAGGGACTGAGGGAGACTCAGCATTAAGATAAAAAGCCTGGCAGCAAGCAAGTTATCATCAAACCAACTGTTACCAGGAGCAACATATTCAGCATGTTCAGTTAAATTTACAATGATTCACAATGATTCAGACCTCTTGAACTTTTCTGATTCTTTTTGTTCAATTAAAACCACAACATTTAATAAAGTTTATGTGATAAACCAGCACAAAGTAGAGTGTGAAAGAAGTGAAAGCAAAATATTGCATCATTCCAGAAAAGTTTTTCACTAATAAATGTCTAAAAAATATAAGCTGTTTTTCCAGAGGCTATATCTATTAGGGCACAGCTGATCAATATTCTTACTTTGATAATAATTAGGTGAAGTACAAACAGACCCAACTTTTTTTCAAATGTAAATTAAAAGTGCTCTTACATAGCATTCTTTATCATGTGAAAATAATAGTATATGATGATTTTTTCTTCTGGAAGTGTCTACATCTTACCAGAAAGAATCACAGAAAGAAAAGAAGAACTGTGAAGAACTGAAAAGCTCTTCCTCTTCAAAACTTTTTCTTCATGAATCTCATGGTTCCATTTTGGTAGAAATATTCCTACCAGACCCCCCCCACACACACACACCAAGAGACTTGGTTAATTTGCATTAAGGAAGTGATGTGTTTAGCTGGAAGGTATAACACTCTCCATGTCTAACTGACATATTGCTTAAGGTAAACAGAAATATCCACAGCCAGAAGACAGCTGTTCCCAATGTTCAGCTTCACTATGAATTTGTCTGTCTGAGCTGAACATCCGGGAGGAAGAACAATTTCTCAGATAATATTATAGATCCACATAATTCATGTCAAAATGATGAGGTTGCATTACACACTGACACAAGAAGCCAATTGTTTCTTTTATGATTCTTACGTTGGTCTTATACAAGTTCTTTCCATGTCTTGCTAAAGGGCAGTTCGGAATATATTGGGAATACATTTTTAATAACATGCATCAAAACAAATCAACAGAAAATGGCAGAATTTGTAGTTTCTTTGTAAAAATCTCTAAAAATGGAACAGAGACACAACTGGAGAATGGAAGCCTGGGCTGTTGCTCATCCGTAAATAGAAGCTACCACTTCTACTTACACATGATTGATATCTATCTATCTATCTATCTATCTATCTATCTATCTAGAGATAGATATCTATCTCTATCGCTATCTAGGTCAATAGATATCAATCTAGAGATAGATACATATCTATCTCTAGATATATATCTATCTCTAGATAGATTTAACATTGACTCTGCCTGCATTGGTCCTTGGTATGTAAACAAGACGGTAGCGGTTTTCAAAAGGCAGCACCGACAGGCAGACATAGCTATCCAAATGCGCTACAGTAGAAAAATCTGATGATTTTGAAGTGGCACAGATCGTCAGAACACCAGCTCTCTGAAAAGAGTCGAAATTCCCATCACTATTTGTCATCTTGTTTTTTTAATGACTCCACTTGGATTGATTTAATAACATACGATGGTTGTTATTAAAATTACGCATTCCCAATATTTAGGGATTTTACAGTTGAAGAGGGCACCCAGCAATAATTTCGCCTATGAGCACCAAAGTGGCTCTGACTTGACACACTGCTGCAGCATGAGGGATTACCTGCTCAGCACAGCTTTTTTTACATCAAAAATCTGTCCTGAATGGATTCCCTTCTGTTTTTGTTCTGTTCCTGGTGATCAGATCACCAGGGATGTGAACTATTTCTCAACACCTTTAATTTCTAATGTGAGTGTCCTGAACTACTAACAATAACCTAAACATTCAATACTGTCATTTGCATATATGTCTACATTTTGTCTCATTATTGCTTGTGACTGACAATAAATTGAAATGACAAAAATTATATCACATAAGAACACTTTGGATTTGCAGATGGAGCTCCATGTTGAGTATCATCTCACAAAATGTAAAAACTTAAGACATTCATTGGCCAGTGTGAAGCCTGTTTAAGAGTATGGAGGGCAGACAAGAGAAAAAAGGAAAGGAAGGAAAAAGTCAGTATCCTAAAGAGGCAAAAGAATCAAAAAAGAGAGCGAGGAGGAGGATTAAGGCTGTGGTGCCGGCCAGTCCCACAGAGGTCATTCTGGCCTGCTCTGGTCACATTAAAGACCACAAGACCCCCTAACCCGAGTGAATGGACCCAGTTCAAGTGCAGGCACCCTTCGCCAATAGGCCATACAGATTTCACAAAGACACACATACACACATTTTGTCCAGTGTCCAGTCATCATTACTTTCATGTGCTGACATGGGTTGTTGGGCGGCCTTTCAGAGACCTTTCATGGGGTAATAGGCTCCCTCACTGAATAAACTTGTTCTTTTCACAACACTCTGGCTCTGTGGGATGCTGGTAGGGGCAGAGGAGGGGGAGATGTGGAGGCCACCATGTCAGCCTCAACACGAGATACAAAACACTTAAACTTTGCAAAAGAACCAGTGGTTTTGCCCCTATTTTCTCAGTGTTGGCAGAAGCATGATGTTTTGTTATTTTGACCACAAACTTATGTACATATAAGTAAAACCTGACTCTGAGACAGGGAAATGCTGAACTATAGACTTTTTAAAGCACCAGCTCATGGAGGCTTTACATGTCAGAAGAATCCTTCAACATCCTATTCTGGATAAATTGACAAAATAAAACAGGAGAAGAAAACATTGCATGAATGTAACATTTTTCTTTAGATTCTTCAAATAGTTTTCTCTTGAAAAATGAATTGGATTAAGTTGAATGAAAAGGTTCCTGGTTTAAATTCCTGCTGCTGGGGTTTCTATGAGTTCTGTATGGACACTCTGACTTACTCCAACAGTCTGATTGCATGTTGGATTGATTGATTTCTCTTAAGGTGTTTCTCCACTGGAAAGATTCACTCTAACAACAATAATGTCTGGTTCAGTCCTACCCCAGTTCGGAGCCTTTAGGATCAGTTCCTCACTTATTGTAGGGGTGAATATGGGCAGGAATGTGGGAGGGCTGTGAGCGTGCAGGATCTGTGGTTGTTGCACCGATGATGTTTGCAGCAACACTCAGCAATGGAGAACCTCAACATTCTGGTTCTGACAGATTCAAATAAAACCACATATTTTATTTTGTCTTATAAAAACTTGTTGCTGGCCCAAATATAATCAAAACAGTTCAAACTACCAGATAATTTATATCTGGTAGTTTGAACTACCAGATATATCTGGTAGATATATAATTTATATCTGTAAATATATCTAAATGAGTTTCTTGTATTAAAAGTGAAACATTTTGGATTTAGGATAGTGCAGTCAAAAGATTTACAGAGGAGACTGGAATAAATTGAGCCATTTTTCATATAGGATCACTACCTCAAGGGAACCTTAGTTTGATCGCTAACTTATCCTGAATATATTTCAGTATATTGTGCATCCATTCAAACAATCAGAATGAGTGCAAGCATAACAGTTTCTGTAATATCACATGTCCAAACAAATGTCTCATGGGCCAAGGTTGAGCTCACACCTTCCCCCTTTTTTTCTGCTAAGCTACAGCTGGTTCACCACAACAAAACCTGAAATGAATGCTAAGACTAGTTAGCATGGCCACTGATAACAGCAGATAAACAGTTTCCCTGGAATGATAAGTTGTGTCTCTGATTAATGTCAGAGACACAACTTATCTGTTCAGTGTCCTAATGGACACTGAGCATGATTAACAATGCTAAGACCTTCCTCTTGGCTCTGGTTGTTTGTTTTTGACGCTTGTCTCCCACTTGTCTGGATTTTAAACAAGCATCAAATAGTTGAGTTCATAAGATCATTACCTTGATGATTTTCAACAGTGCTGTTTTTGTGCTATATATTCTAAATGTTGATGTTCTTTCCTCGCATCATTTTTGTTAATTTCTATTGATGGTAAGCAGTTATTTTTAAAGACTGCCTAAAACTACAAGGAGATTGCAGGAAAAAAAAAACCTCAATAGGAGATTTCTTCAGTGAAGGTCTTTCTGTAGTGTAGCTGTAGAGCAGGTGCCCCACAGGCAATAGTACTTAACACAGCCATGGGTTCAATTCCCAACCTTGAGACCGTTGCTGCAACTCTTGCCCCTTTCTCTTTCTCTGCCCGTTTCCTCTGATAACTGTCAATAAAGGCCATTAGTGCCAATAAAAAATAAAAAAAAAACTTTTAAAAAAGCCACAATTTACTAAAGACTGGTGAGATCTGACATTTATATTTCATGAAGGCAGTAACACATGAGAAACAAGTGTATAGAGTTGCTTTTTGATAACTCATAATTTTCAGTTACTCATGTTTGAACTAGAAAAGGGTCAAGACATCAAACTTCCTCTGTAGCTGCTTATTATTTAATGATGTCAAATTTCAAAAAGTCAAGCAGTCAGTCTAAACCGAGAGTTAAAAGAAAACAAGGTTCTACATGGCTATGTTTCAGTCTAACTAGAGACAGCCTAGAGACAGTGAGACTATTCTTGGAGCCACCTTTTTCCTGCTTCCACTCACCGCTGATACCTTCAAATTCCTGTTGGGAAGGACCATTTTGGTTGCACACATGCATATACAGTAAGAGTCGCGTGGCAGCCAGGTGCAACTTCTGAAGGAAATAGGATCAGCATGTCCTCTAATACAATAAATACTGTAAGGGTTGTATTCCTCAACATCCCGTGTTATTCTTCTACAGAGGCAGAAAACAGTAGGGAGGAAAGTAAGACACAATGCTTTTCCTGTGACACCAAAGACCTTGAACATTGTGACAATCGGGTTCAATACTGAGGATGCAATCATGTTTGCTTATCTTCTCCTTCCGCCCTAAGACTTGTTTTCCCCAAGATGTGGCAACGAAGGAAAGTGAAGGACAATTAAGTAAACAGATGTCGGTCATTACAAATGAAAGTAACTCTTTGACACACTAAAATAAGAAAATAGATTACCTTTCAATTGGGGTTCAAAAGAATAATTTACAAAATTAATTAATGAAACAGATTATGATAACAATGAAGGTACCTCTTAAAAGATTGAAAATATTTTGACCATAGGGACATATTAAACTAAGGTGTTTCCTCTAATTAGCATTCCAGATGTATCCAAGCTAGGACTCAGTCAGTCAGCCTATTTAAAGGGTGATAATAGTCACTGTGTTGTTTGGTGACGTGGTGTGTAGCCAGTCGCGCAAAAAGTGGGCGTGCAGCGCATGCAACGCATAGGGACGCTGCACCAGAGGGGGCGTCAAAACCCCATCTGGAGGGGGCGGCGCACCGTTTACCTTTCACATACCTTTGTGCTGGGGGGGATGTTGATGTGTACGCATCCACCTGAGAAATGTAGCACGAGATCTCCTTCACCTTCATGTACCTTCCTTTGGGTGGGGCGCCGATTTATGTTTTCGCATCCACCTGAATAATATGTAGTTACGACCCTGTGTGTAGCACACTGGACACATGGACAACAGGATGTAGAGGAAAGTGATGTTATTCCTGTCATCAAAGACATGCCTGGAGTGTTGCTTTGATTTTTCATGCATGTTTAAGAAATGACTGAATCTCTCCTAGTAACCATTCAGGAGTGCCTAAATTCTCCTCAAAAAGTGCCACCTATTCCCACAAAGCTCCTCCTTGGAGTAGCAATCCACAAGCTGAACTTCCACTGCACAGAGTACCCTCCAAGTCCCTCCCACTCAACTCCACCAGACTAGAGACTTTTGGCAGCAGCAATTAAACACCTGGTGGAGCTCCACATCTGCTGAGCTCATCATCCGAAGTTTTTCTCAATGCAGCATTCCGAAGAATGGTTGAAAACAGCATCACTATCTGTAGATAGTGATGCTGATAAGTCTTTGAAGAAATGCACAGGGTGACTTGAGTCTGTGCATGGTTTGTTGAAATTTCAAGACTATCACAGCATTCTGGAGAGAAATGTGGTGCCTAGTGTTAGAAAGCTTGCTCATGGGTCTTCCAACAGGATAATAACCCAAAACACACAGCTGACTAAGAATGGCCCAGAGCAAAACATTGGACTTTACTGAACTGGCCTTTTATGAGCCCTGATCTAAATCCTGTTGAACATATGTGGAGCTGTAACATCTGGAGAAGGCTTTCCCTTCAACTGGAGGTAGCTGGAGCGGTTTGTCCATGAAGAGTGGACCAGGATACCTGTGGTCAGGTGCAGAAGTCTAACTGATAGTTACAGAAATGGTTTGATTGCATTTATTTCCTCAAAACGTTGAGCAACAAAATATTAAGTTACAGGTACCATCAGTTTTATCCAGACCTGTTTCATGAGTTTGTTTTTTAAATGATTCAAAAGCAGTGCTTTTTTAGTTAAATTTTTAGTTAATTTTTCCTAGCGTTACAAGCCTGCAGAACTGCAGGCTTTGCTTGCTCCCAGTGGAGCAGGGAACCATATTGTAACTATATGGATTTTTCATCCTTGAAAGTTTTTCTTCTCCTATGGTAAAACTTATTTTGCAGTTTTGCTCAAAAAAACTCTGATAAGGTAGTCTGGTAGAATAACCCGACTGCAATTCAGACTAATAAGTCCTGACCTCTCAATCGCAGGCGTTATTGAAAATTAAAATACATTGTGGTTAATTCCTAAACTATAGGCCCCTTTCCTAAAAAACATTATATAACTTAATCCTTGCTTGATTCTCCATCACTTTTAAACTGGCAATGTCTATTAGATTTTTTGCTACACCACAACAAATCCTCCTACATTATAAGATGGATTAGCATAGAACTTTGTGTAGAACATCTATGAATTGTGCCATTAAAACTATATGGGAAATAAAAGGAAATTCTTTGAAAATTGTTCAAGCAACATAACAACAAACCACTCAGTGCTTGCTAACACAACAGTTTGTTGTATATATCTCCACCATTTAACATAATTGGCTAGCTTCATCCAGCCAAAACAGAGATGAGTAATGTCATTAAGCCTTTCAACCGGAGCACGTTGATATTGATGGGAATATAAAAATCACAAGAGGTAATGAAGATGAAGAAGACCAAACAGAGGAAGAGGATAGAGTTGGCCGTAGGAGCTGGTGTTTGGGTTGCCAACTTCAGCTTCACAAATGAAACAATGTATGACACATACCTCTGGTCAGACTGTGTGATCAAGTAAGTACTTCTAAAGTTCTGTCTCCTGGTCAGCAACAGCTGTTGAGGGTCAAGTCTTTCAACGGCAGTAGTGCCATTGGTACTACTGCTGCAGAGCTCCATTAGAATATTAAAGACCTTCCTGCAGTGTCTGTCTGATGTTTCTCCCAGTGTTTTTTGCTCCGGCAGCAGCAGAGTTTAGGCACTTTGTGGCTAGAAACTGTCGGCACAGCATTTGTTTTTAGCTTGCAAAGGCAACGATCACATGTTAGAGCCTTTGTCAGTTTTCCTTGTACAAATGATTCAGTCTTCTGGAGAGAAATATTGGGAGCACAAATGTAGGTCCTTCAGAAATTGTGTTAATCTCAAGCTCTCGTGTAGGAAATGATCCATTTCCATCTCACTGTTTTTGTTTCTTTTTCTGTTTCTGTTTGTTTTGTCTTTTTTTATTATAACCATCAGTGACACAGTGTGGCATTATCTAAAATTACACTAGTCAAATGCAATATGATAAATAACTTGGGTAAAAGTTAGCCTTTCTTGTTTACTCTCTAGGTTCCAGTACAGAATGGACCTAATGACATTATCAACCCAACACGTGAAAAAATGACGACCTCCATCGGCGAAAAATATAACAAAAGATATACTATATATATAATAAAAATAATATGAGTTTTGGCGCAAGTAATTTTTTTTAGCTAATAGGACAATTACAACATATCTAGGCCAACATGTTGAACTAATCCTTGATCACTTTAAAGATTAAAAAATAATGAAGTGGCCCCCTTCCTCACCAGAGGAGGACCTAAACCTCCTTGAGAACTTGTGGGGCCTTCTTAAATGGGAGTTTTATGGTGAAGGAAAACAGAACACATCTCTGAACAGTCTCTGGGAGGCTGTGATTGCTGCTGCACAAATAGTTGATCAAGAAACTGACAGACTCCATGAATGGAAGGCTTAAAATGGACATTGAAAAGAGGGTGGCTATATTGGTCACAGATTTTTTTTCTTAAAATGTCAGAAATGTTTGTCAATTTTGAGTTGTATGTTTATTATTCTCACCTTGACGGATGACAATAAACAAGTGAGGTAAGAAAATGTTCTGTTTTAATTATGAGTGTACATAATAATTCTGTACATTAATAATTGCCCAATAACCATGCACAATACATCCCGTTTCTTGTAACTCATAGTAATGAGCTACTTTGCGTTGGGCTATCATATAAAATTCCATTATAATGTATAAGTTATAGTTATTGTAACATGACAAAATTAGAAAAAAAATATATATAACTTGATTTTCAGTCACTGGTTTCATTTATTTAAAGTGTACAAGATCACAAATGCCATTGTCTTTCTTTATATTAGTTGACTTAAATTCTGAAGTCATTTCATAATCCTTCGAGGCTCGAGCAGCTTGAGCCTTGAAAGAGATATTTCAAAAAAGGCAATTTAAGCAAAGAGCTTCATCCGCTTTTTTTAAACATTCACTAAGCAATATAGTTTATTGCAAATTAAACATAGAAATTTTACCATCTGAGGCAACTAATTGGAAATACCTTTTTTAGTCTGGTCTTGTAAAATGTGCAATGCAGATGCTGTCAGATTGGTGTAAAAATATGGGTTACGTGTTTGTAATGCCTTCAGAGGTTTTTGCTGAAGACCAAAGTTAAAATGGCTGCAGGGATAGTCTTGTAATAGTCAGAAAGTATGCTTTCTGTCCATTGCAAAAATGCCTCTCAAGAGAGAGAAGAGCAGCTTGAATGCAACATAATGAAAAGTTTAGGGTATTTAAAAGGAACCAGAAACCCAGCTGCATAGTTTAGTAACCATAAAGCTGAAATAGCAAGGGATCTATTTCATCTTGTCAAAATGCTGAGCCCAGATCATTGGAAATCAAGGTGGAAGTGCTGATATGATAAAGGAACGCAATATTTCTATAGAATTGTTAAAAAGGAATTTTTGATCTTTGAGAGAAAACACCTATCTTGTGATGTCATTGTTTGTACTTCCATAAGTTTGACAAATTGCTGTTAAGTGCTAAATTATTCACTCTGTAGCTCAATCAGATATTTCATTCAATATTAAGTTAGGGGTAATATGTAAAAACAACTGATAACATGCTAATTAGAACATTTTCTTCTCATAGTCTCTGTAAGGCTTTTTAAAGAGCCACACCTGTTCTGTTAGTGTTGGTACACATCCTAGCTTGTGGGACTTGCATGGGAGTAGTGTACAATGAATGCATACCAAAACAATGAAAAAGATCAGGTAGTTCCAATCAAACAATTGACTTGATAATGTGCTTCACCTTCCCCAACAGTTTGAATTACTTCACAGTTAACTGTACATGCCACTTGCTGACCTAATTCGTTTGGGTTAAACCACCAGTCACTTTCTTCCCTCTAGTTGGTTTAAACCTGATACAGAGAGGTAAGCATATTAAAGGGCCACTATTATGCAAAATTCATTTTTGTGTTTTTCTGTACATCCATACGAGTATTTGCTCCTGCAAGAAACAGTTCAAAGGGGGAAAAAAAACACCTAGCTGATTTTTAGGGATAAGTAAACTGAACTGGCTTGTGCTCTCTGAAGTCCAAGCCTGGATATCTAGACAGATCCTCATTCTGGAAGCAGTCAAGTACTACACAGTCTTTCTTTGCAGCTCCACTCCATGTCTGATCTGCAAAAGGCAGTTCAGCCTCTTCTGGAAAGTTCTTACCATTACCAGATGCCTCAAACAACCACCAACCGCCAGCTGTATTCCTCCAGAGCTAAACTAACTGAAATCTGTGAGAAAAAGCCATTCACTCTACAATATTCTTACCTTGACGTCCTTGTCCCATCTACTGCCTCTTCTATTGATCCACTACATATATTTGCACATTTCCAAATTGCAAATAAAACACTTTTGTAAATAAACCAACACTTTCTTGCATCCAAGTTTTTGAAGGATGTCTACATGTTGATCAGGAAGGTAAACATGGACATGACAGAATCATCAGCCCAGTCTGACCCAGCAGAGATACTTAGAAATTATTTGCTAAATATGAAGCCGCTTTCCAGTCCCTCAGTCAACAACAGAGTTTTTCCAAGTCCAGCGTTAGACCCGTTACCGGTTTGAGTCACAAGCTAAACAACAAACGTTCCTCAAGCTTTCTGACCTGCTTTAGACAGACTTCATCCATATGTCTACACCCGACCTGAATTTCAACAGCCTTTTACATGAAGAAAATAAAACAGAAATCACAAAGAAACTACATTTATGGAACACTAAACAAGAAAACAAGTCTCACTGAATTTAACAGAATGATGCTTGCAGTTTCCTCTTAATGGTTCCTACAATGTCTGAAATACGGAGTTATTCAATTCTGAAGTAAAGGACAAACTTGCATGTCGGGACAAACTTAAATCCCTCAAAGAGCTAATCTATTTTGCCATCTGAATTGACAATTGTTTTGAGAGAGAGATACTAAGAACAAAAATTAAACAATCAATCTAACATGCTTTCCTGTTAGAAGTATCTCAGCTCAGTTTTACGTTCTGCCAACATCCAAAGGGATCCATTAAGAAATGAGACACTAGTTTCAATCCAAATGAGAGACAACATTGTTTTAAGGCTAAAGAGTGCCTGTGTGTTGAAGGGGTGTCATGTTTCCTCATGTTCGGCCAAAATGGGGAGCCCAGTAGATATGGGGATACTTGTGAAGGTAATTCTCCCTGTTTATTCAGTTCAATTCAAAAATACTTTGTTCAGTTTAAATGCAAATTAAATGTTGTTGTTACTCATATAGTACATGTACCATCAGAGTTGTTGTAGATGGTCATGCTGTGAGCAGAAAACTCCAGTAGCAGACATTCTTGTAACAAAGGCCTCTGACTTTCACTTCCAAGGTACAGAGAGATTTTAGTTCTGGTGTCCACTTTTGACTCATTCCTGCTTTATTAACCACCAGAAACTTCTCTATCACATCCATCCGATGCTTTAAAAAGACCTGTGATAACACAATTGCTGCCCTCAGTTGCACTGCAGACCAGAACTGCTGGTTGGCTAAGGAGAAAACAACAGCTTCATAATGCATATCTGGACACAGGTTGCATGTAGGGACAAACCTAAATTCTTGGATATGATTCCATATCCAAGAACCTGTCTCTCAGACAGCCGGTTAGGAGCTCTCTTAAAGCCTGAGATGCTTTGTGAATAACCTTTATCTTACCAAGGTGAAAATCTGAGATAAATTGTAGGATTCCATAAATTCTAAGAATTTTCCTAAAATTATGTCACTAGGAACCATTTCCAGTCTCAGGATTCCTTGTGAATATGGGCCCAGGTCTTTAGTATCTTTCACAGCACTAAAGGCCTGGGCCCTCAAAACCAACTGTGCTGCCAGCCGGCTGTATTTGATACACAGCTGGAGTGTGGGTTACCTCAACATACGTAAATCAATTCACATGAGCTGTGAATACCTCACTTTTCGAGTCAGGAGAGTAACAGCAGTGGGATGACTTCAGCCACCTTGCTGCCTCGTTTGTTTAATAAAACACATAAGATATTGTAACCGCTGTAATAGCTCACTTATTATCCAGAAAATAAGATTCTAGAGTTATATTAAGTTAATATTGCTCTTAAATGGAATGAAGCTATGAAATATATTATAAAGATCACACACTAATTCCTTGGACTGCCTTTAACTTTGATTAGAACACATATGCTGTGACTTTTTTTCAATAAGGTTCTGCAATGTTACAAGATTTATTTCCTCCATTGTTGCATTAATTCTTCACCAAGATCTTTTGTTGATGATGGGAGAATCCAACCAATGGGCAAAGCTTTCTCCAGAACATCACACAGATTCTGACTGTGGTTAAGGTCTGGACTCTGTGGAGGTTGCGCCTTTCATAATTTTAACCTAATAAATCCTCCTGACATTGGCATTTCGGAGTATCCCCTGTCTTCAGAGAAGCAACAGTCCATTGATCAAATAACATGGTCATTCAGGTGGTCAGCTGACCTCATAGTGTTGCTGAACCTACACATGACCAACTGCAGCGACCCCAGATCATTGCGCTGCTCACACAGGTTTGTACAGTAGGCACTAGGCATAATGGGTAACCACTTCACCTGCCTCTCTTCTTACCCTGATGCACCCATCACTCTGGTAGAGGGTAAATCTGGACTCATCAGACCACATGACCTTCTTCCATCAGTCTAGAGTCCAATTGTTATGCTTCCTAATAAACTGAAGCCTTTTTCTCCAGTTAGCCTCACTAATGCTGCACAGCCATAAGAAGAACCACAGGATGTGCCTTTCCACATAGTTGTTTAAGAAATGAAACCTATTCATTGTACTGTCTGGAGTTAAATATCTTGTTCCAGCTGAAAGACAGTGGTAACACTTTATTTGAAGGGGGGTGAATAAGACTGTCATGACACTGTCATAAACATGACATAACACCTGTCATGAACATTAATAAGTCTTCATGAATATTTATGACTGTTGTCATGAAGTGTCATTCGGTAAATCATGACACTTTTAATACAAAGTTGACATTATTGAAAATGTCTTTGTTATGACAACTTGTCATTAACCTAGACAAAATTGTCTTTGTTATGACAACTTGTCATTAACCTAGACAAAATTGTCTTTGTTATGACATTAACCAAGACATCATGATCTGACATAAATTTGTTATAAAAGTATTACCGATTAAACTTTAAAAATTAGCTTTATGTAGTAATATTATAAAGCTCTGCCATGTTGTTTAGTCTTAATTTAATCGATCCTAAAGTTTTACAGCAAGATGTCTACAAAGCACTTATGAACTTAGCATTTGAAACATTATTTAAGGCTGTTTTAACCCTTATGCGTGCGAGAACTGAGGCAAACGTAGAGAACTGTGGCAAATGATAAAAGTTTTACGTGTGTGGGGTCGGTTGGACCCCATTTCTAAACACAGCGGTTAAATAGTGCAATACACCATCTCCACCAGTGAGAGGCAGCAGTGCACGAACAGGCGTGCAGTGTGTTGGTGAAGAAGAAATCTTCCATATTGTGGGGCAAACCTAACACAAGTTATAACGGCCAGACCTCCTGTTTAAAAAGAAGCCAAAGTTTGACACCTAATACATATGAGGTATGTGTCTTATTAACTTTACATTTTATTTGAGAAAATAACATTGACTATGTTCTCTTTCTTTGTAATGTTAGCTATGGTAATTCAAGCCAATCCTACCTTGCTGTAAGTTAATTTTAGCTAAAGTTATTAAACTCCATTACTGTAACGTTAGCCCTTAATATTAAACATATTTTAAAGACAGTCAAATTAATTTTCCCCTCCAATTTTAATCTAGCAAATTAAAAGCTAATATGTTAGTCAAAGTTATCCTTTACATGCATTATTTAGCAACTTGGCTGATGTGACACAGTTCTTTGCTTTGGCAACTTTAGCCACATGAAGACCCATGTTAGCCTAAGGACACATGGTGGGGGGATAAAGTTGGCTAATGAAGCCATGCTACGAGTGTGGAGGATGATAATAAGGACCTGCCACCAGAGAAAGAAGTTCCTGTTTGACCAAAGAGAAAGAAGCAGATGAAATATTCCCCAAGAAAATTAGGTAAGTCGTTTTTGTGTTGATATTTTCACCTTGTGAATATTCACACCTTGTGTGGGTGGAAAGGGCCAGGTAAGTG
>NW_006800206.1:66110-75316 GCF_000485575.1 Poecilia formosa | reverse complement strand
GGAAATGAAGACAAGAAGAGCATTTTCAGAGCATTATAGGAAGTCTATTATGAAGGAGATGGCTGACATAATCAAAGCAAAAAATGTTACTGTTGAAAGAACCTATTTTCTTAAGTTAAAGAATAAGTAATTCTGTTTTAGTTTTTCAATCAGTATTTCAGAGTAACAATATACTGACCAGACGTTAAACCCTCTGTTATCTTAGAACAAGTTATCTTTTGTTTTATTCCAATAAATTCCAATTTATTACAATGAACAAACCTTATTCCAAAGGTTTGTTCTACAGTTATGATGGTAGTTATAAGTTCTTCAGTGTGTTTCACTTCACTTGAGGTAAGACTTAATATCAATGACTCTGTTAGCATAGCATTTGACACTGTAATAACACTAACTTGCATCTTTATAATTGTTGCTAATAGTTTCACTTTACTTGGAGTTAATAGTAATGACACTTGATGACATCTTCATAACTGTTGCTACTTGTTTCACTTTACTTGAGGTAAAAGTTATTAATGACACTGTAATGACAATGACATTTTCATAACTGTTACTTGTTTCACTTTACTTGAGCTAAAAGTTAATATTAATGACACTTAATATCTTCATAACTGTTATTTGTTTCACTTAATGACACTGTAATGACACTTAATGACATCTTCATAACTGTTGCTACTTGTTTCACTTTACTTGAGGCAAGAGATAATATTAATGACACTGTAATGATACTCAATTACATATTCATAACTGTTACTTGTTTCACTTTACTTAATGACACTATAATAACACTTAATGACATTCATAACTGGTGCTATTTGTTCCACTTTAGTTGATGTAAAAAAAAATTGTTAATGAGTCTGTTATTAAATCATTTGACAGTGTAATAAAGCTTAATGAAATCTATTGCTTGTCCTACTTGTTTTGCTTTATTTCAGGGAGTGGAAATATTAATCATTGTTTTGTTAATTTTTTTGCTAATGTAATAATTAAATCATTATGACTAGTATTATGACAAATTTATGTCAGATCATGATTTCTTGGTTAATGACAAGTTGTCATAACGAAGACAATTTTGTCTAGATTAATGTCAAGTTGTCATAACAAAGACATTTTCAATAATGTCAACTTTGTACTAAAAGTGTCATGATTTACCAAATGACACTTTATGACAGTCATAAATATTCATGAAGACTTATTGATGTTCGTAACAGGTGTTATGTCATGTTTATGACAGTGTCATGAAAGTCTTATTCACCCCCCTTCAAATAAAGTGTTACCAAGACGGTTGTCTATGTAGTAATTATCCAATAGGAGGCTTATACTATAACTCAGTTAAATTCAGGTGGCAACTGTTTTTTTGGTCAGGCAGGATATATTAAATGTATAAAGGTGGCATAAATCTTGGCTGGCGCCTGCTAGGCAGCCAATCTAGGAGCGCCATTTATGTAACTAAGAGTAAATCCAAGAGTGGAGCAAAATAACACTTTAGATATTAATTCTGCAGTATTACCCATATGATTTCTATGATATAAAATAATGCCTGTCAAGATTTATTTGATATTTGAGCTATTTTAATATGAGCTGCTTTAAGTGTTCTTAGAGGTGGTCTGACATGTTCAAAGCTTTTGGCTATTCATGGGCGGCTGTGGTCCCTAACTCCCTCAAACACAGGGGATCCACTGTAATAACATTTTGGAGGACACAAGTATATAATGAACAATGTAGTTAATTAGCACAATATTATTGCACTAAACTGATCACAGGCATGTAATTTAATATGAGCTCAGACTCATTAAATAACTGTTAATGACAATTAAGATATGTTAAGTGTGAAATCAGAGTTATTTTCAAAACTCTTATCCAAAGCAGATCTTTCCCTCTATGCTTCAATAATGTTATCAAATATTAAATTAATGTGAAAACTTCAGTAGATCAGATTTCTTTTACGTGAAGGGAAATGATTGCGTGTGAAAATAAGAGAGGGAGTGCATATTGGAAGTGGTAGTACAAACAAAAATTCCGAATAGCCTGGCTTTCTCCCTTCAAATAAAAGACAACGAGTGAGTGGAAGAAGGATGAATAGGAGAAAGCAAAGTAAGAGAGGAGGCCGTGTGCTGCTCTGGCATGCAGTCTGTGAATTACCACAGCAGATGGTGTGTGTGCGTGTGTATGTGTGTGTATCTGAAACACAAAAGCCCAGGAAGTGGCGGGTGAGTGGCATGCTGAGGCTCGAGCCACAAGACCTCTTGTCAATCAAGGCCCTTTACTGCCTGTCTCACTGAGCAGCTGGACACACTGTCTGCTGCCGTCAGTCACAGACCTCAGTACCTGTCTCACTGCAGTTGGCTTCTAACAAGCTGCTTTTACACTTCTTTACCGATGCCATAAGTTTCTTTTGTCCCAAAATGAATTCATGTGGTGAGCTATACCCATCTGGCTCAGCTTGTATCACTCTATACTACCAAGGAATTAATTAAATCAGTCCCATGTATTTCAGTAATAACCCAATCAACTTGATGTGAATTATTTTCCTCTCATATTGAGCTCATACAAGAGTGGAAATATGATACACCCCAGTTCCACCCTCATGTCTGGACTACACCTCAACTGGAACTAACTGGAACTGAACTACACCTCAACAGTAGCTAAAGAAAAATAATCCATAATCCAGACACATTTCTCAGTCTCACATTGGATGATTTTAAAATATTTTTTTGCATAGAACAAGTATTTCAATTCTTTCTCAGAATTGAAATACTCAATCATTACCTGGATTAATTAAACCTGTTTTGAACTCATTACCTGTATAAAAGACACCTGTTACTAAGGTAACCATAACACACTACTCCATCGTGGGTTAAAATCCTACAATGTATTAAAGGTCCCCAGTTCGTGTCCAGCCCCATCTGAATTAAGATGACCATCTGGACTGTCCAGAGGAGGCCTGGAAAGGTCATGAGGTCATATGAGACCAAAACAGAACTCCATTCCAGTGAGTGGAATGAAGTCCACTCACTGTGTTTGGAGGAGGAAGAAGCATCCCAACTGTGAAGCACGGGGGTGGAAGCATCATGCTTAGGGGCTGACTGTCTGTAAAGCAGGCAGGATGACTGCAGTGTACTGAGGAGAGCCTGGGCGGTTCATCTGTTCAGAAACAGAACATTTGGAGGGAACTGGCAACAGGCCATGAAACCTGAGCAATCTGAAGATCAGTATGGAGGAGTGGACCAGGACCACAGGAGACATCTGACCTCTGACCTGGAAACAAAGGGTTCTGGAGCAAATACTAAGCTTTGCTTTCCTATCAAATACTTATTTCATGCCATAAAATCTTAATGAACTACTATAAATTATAGTAAAGTGATTTTTTTTTTAAAAAATTGTTATTTTGGATTTTCTCTGGTACTGTTGAGGTATACCTTGGATGATAATCATAGACTTCTCCATTCTTTGGAAGTGGAGTAACTTGAAAAATCAACATTGTGTCATACATTTAAAAAGAATACAAGTTTAATCTATTTCTTAGTATTGTCATTTGTTGTCATTCTGAGATAAGAACACATCATCATCCACAGACAGGGAAGAATCACAAAGAAGCTCCTGGTGGTTTATAATGGTATGCTCTGTCATTTGGAGTCATCTTGGCTATTATTTAAGATGATAAGAGCATTTTGTGGGGTTTTTGCATAGAAATTTACTTTGTAATATTTATGTTTAAGAACTTTATTTGTTTAATTGATCATTTCTACAAGGATTGCTCTTAAACTCTGTCCTTTATGACTATAGATTTAGAAGAAATGGCCTTTAGCAGGAATGACTGAGGCTGATTATTCAATATGATTATTATTAAAACATGACAACCTAAGTGGAAGATGATTTTAGCAACTTAACAAATAAGAAGAGAAAGAGAAATGCTGCCAAAATATTTTAACCCATAAAGTTAACTATTTTTCATGAATATTGTGTTATAAACATAATAAGTGTTCTGAGAATTATTCATTGTATTGAAAGTTGTCTTTTTTTCACAAAAAGAAACCTGTGACATAGAAACAAAGAGAAAAGTTTGTACCGTATTATACCTAACCATTTGACCCTCTATGAATACTTACAGTGTCATGATGTGTAGTTTTAAACTGGACCCAGATGCAGAGAGGCAGAGGCAGGTTGTAGATGAAGAATGTTTAACACCCAGAACTGATGAAAAATTAGAAAAATCACGGGAGAGACAGGGAACCAGAGCAGAACATAAAACAGATCCAGGAGCAATACACAAAAGGGAAACAGCAGGGAGACAACAGGATTAGACTGGAGAAACCAGCAAAGAGGAACTGAGAATGAGTTTTATATATACTGGGGAGGTTGATTACTGAAGAAGGAACAGATGGCTGATTAGAAACGGGTTCCAGGTGTGAAGGGAGGCTGAGGAGAGAGAGAGAGAGACAGAAAGAAAGAAAATGGCACAGGGGTGAAGGAGAGTACACGGGGGGACTTGGAAATAAATCTAAAGTGAACAAATAACTAGACCTAAGAAACATAATTAAACTAGAGTAACAAAGAATAACTAGACATCAGAAATAAACATATTGAACTAGAATCACGAAGGAAGTACTGAACCAAAATAAAACAGCAACAAAACTGATCTAATCAAGGAACACAAAATGATTATACTAGAATGAAATAATCAAAACATCCCAAGATCCCTACAGACAGGTGATGCAGTGATCACTGAGGTACAAAAAAAAAAAGTAAGCAACACATTTTTCTTTTTTTTTTTACTTTACAGTCACACAAAGGTAAAAGTGGGCAATCCAGTATGAAGAAATCTGCCTGACAGTTGAAAAAGGAAGTGTAGTCTTGCTGGATGGTAGTTGGAAGAACAAATAGCTTGAGGTTTCTTGGCTCACCTCAGAGGGATGTGGTGAGAGCTGAAGGGGCTCAGGAGGAAGGACAGCTTCACTGAAGCCAAAGGAGGCAACCACAATGTACTCATCTTGTATGTCTAACAGTTTTGTGTAAGTGACTGCAGCTACAATAATGGATATTGCATGTTTATAATCCAATAACACCGATTTAAAAAATTCTCTGACCAGTCAAATGGAAATAAGGTCCTTTAGTTTAACTTTGGCTTAAATGATTCTTTGCTAAATGATTGGAAAGTAGCTGAACTGATTAGTTTATACTGTTTACTAATAGAGTGAATAAAGCAAAAGCTGCTTTATAACTGATAGCACAGTGACTATGTGGTTTAGGGCGAGTGGCTAACAATATTCCAATATGGACTATTCTGTTCAGATATAGTTCTTCTACATTAGATATGGTTCTGACATTAGAAGAATTGTCAGATGTAAAATTCTGACTTTATAATGCATATAATATTATATCTGGTTGGATGGCCTTGTTTGATGGCTTTCTACTTTATCATCACTACATAATTAATTGTTCATGGTGTCATTTGGAAGCTAAGGAAAATGACATTTATTTTCAGGATGACTTTCGCGTTGCAAAGCTACAGCTGGTTCACCACAACAAAGCCTGAAATGAATGCATGACCACTGATGACAGCAGGAAAACAGTTTTCCTGCAACAGTAATTCATTCCCCTGCCATTAGTACACTGAGCAGTATGTACACAAGCATGATTGACAGCTCCAAGACTTTCCTCCAGGCTCTGATTGATTGTTTCTGGACAGGGAGTGGTGTACTTCTGTGGAGGGCAGTGGGACACAGGTTTTTTCAAGAAATTAATAACATGGATGTTTATTTTATTATTATTTCTGGCTCACTTTTCTATACAGCATTGATTTTTATGTTTGTAGTGTTTTTTGCAGCACTCTCTTCAGGTACCACATAAAATGCCTCACAAACTGAAAATGAAAAGAAATTTGAAAAAAAGCACACCAGAGATGGTGAGCTAGACCATCTGCAGGTTTGGACATGAAAAAAAGTTGTTTGTGTTTTCCCACTGACCTACCGCATGCAAAACTCCTCCATCTTGATGTAAATAATCATAATTTGAAGTTTAACTGGTGCTTGATTATAGTGGGACAACTTTAGTTTTTACATCTTGATCTAAATAAACAGGGAATAAATTTCCCAGCATCAACACATCCATTTACTAATATAATTGAAATGTCTACACTCATCCATGTTTCATGTTTTCTGTTCCTTGAAGTCTCTGCTCAACTGTCCCTCCTGCTTCTTCACAATGCCTGCAATTGCTTCTTCCACTCACATGTTTGTACTGGTGGCCCCCTCGTGGGCTCTGTTAGACACTCCTTACATTGTCAGCTTTTGGTTGATCAGCTATGAAAGCTAATCTGAATTCTGCTGTGAATCAAATATTTGAAATGTGATGTCACTGTAAATTTTTAGTTTAACTGGGTGTGTATGACAGCTGAGAATTTTTAAGTACTAAATAATTTGATTTGCTAAACGATTCAGGAGAGTTAAGTGTGATTATAAATGTATTAATTCTGAGGAAAAAAAGCTTTTGGATGAATAATTGTTTTTCTATTTTACACATAAACAATGAGTCCAAGACCTACGACCTCATTTGTAACTAAGACTACGTTCACACTGCAGCCTGAAGAGACACACTTCAGATTTTTTTTTTGCCTTAGTGCGACCTGTATCTGATCTGTTCATGACAGGCTGGACAACACAGATCGGATTTTTTCGAATGCAATCCAGGCCACTTGGATATGTGTTCCTAAATCCTATATATCTGATCTTTCCAAATGTGACCTGAGTCTGTACAGCCAGGTCGCTTTAATCTGATCTGAATATCATTGATTCTAGACAAAAGTCTCTATTCTGCATTCTGATACACACAAGTAGGAAGAAAAACAACAACCATGGCAGACTATAATGAGGATTAAGTGTTAATGAGCTGGCTCTGGTCAGACAACTTTAAAATCATAAAATACACTCCCCATTAGCATCCAGGTTTACTTCCTCAAACACTGATGCATATAACAGGCTTCAATGCTGAGAATGATAAAATATTATAAGTCATATAACTGAAACAGATACAGAGACAAGTAACAATTCCATACTTAATAAAATAAACCAACTGAATGCCATTTTTTGTTCTTAAGAGCTCTGTGGTTTTACAGTAGTTAAATGACACTTGACATGTAGCTATGGCTACACTGACTAATCAGCATTAATCTGACTAGTGTCTTGACTTCATATTTTATTCACAGAGATTTTGCAGAACTCCTTCAGTTTGCTGCTCCTACCTTGGTTAACATTTTTTATTATTTCATAAATTGCATAACCCAGAACCTTTATGCCCACTTTGCCTATCACATTTTCATATTTTTGCATATTTCCATGTTATTTGCATATTTGTGTGATGGTGCAAATTTTCAGGGGAAAGCCACTGGTTGTTACTCATCACACAACCAGTGTGCAACAGCAGCAGCTGGACAAGTGCCCAGAAGCATAAGGAGGGACGGTGCTCCAGAGACGACTTCCACCAAGCAGCTGGACTAAAACGAACAGCTGAAGTCACGCTTTGGAAAACTCCTTACTCCTCTTTGTTGTACGACGACATTAGGTAGCTGTTATATCTGATCTGTAGGTAGAAACCACAGAGAAAACACACCTAGCCCCAATAATCACTTTTGTTAATGGCAGCTCTCTCCCTTATAATAACGAGCACTTGTTGCAGACTAGATAAATTTTAGTGGCTCGGCTTGAACCCCAGGGTGATTATTTACTCATTGCCAAAGAAACCTATGGAGCCACCATTTTCCTAGAACCATGCACATAGACTTTACAGTAATCAGAAGCAACAGTAGTAATTCCGGACTCAGAATTAATTTTAATGTCCACAATCATCAACAAAATTTTATATATATTTTTATTAGTAGCTTTAGCAGGGCTAAGTGACAGCAGCTTATTTCAAAAGATTTACCAAATTACAATTAACAGTTTTTAGATATCGGATTACAACCAGATTATCTATCCCTTCCTTATCCTATCACTAGATTTTCTAAGAGGCTTTTGGGGAGCAGTTGGACTCATACCCA
Source organism: Poecilia formosa (assembly GCF_000485575.1). NCBI lineage: Eukaryota > Metazoa > Chordata > Actinopteri > Cyprinodontiformes > Poeciliidae > Poecilia > Poecilia formosa. The sequence goes on along the minus strand of NW_006800206.1, from coordinate 67,284 downwards.
GTAGATGTAATGTTCCTTGGCAACAGTAATTTCAACGTTCTTGGTCAGAATCTTGTCTTGATGAGATGAAAATCCCCTTAAAATGGAACAAAGTAGATCCAGTCCTTTATATCCTTCAGACTCTTAGATCCCAATCAATCAGTGACCTTTGTCCATTCACCAAGTCCATTGCAGCAGAGTTGGGGTCTTTGGGGCAGAGAGCAGGGCAGCGATTGAATCAGGAATCCTGGAACTGTGGGTACATGGATCTTGTCCCTTATAGGTGGTGCGGAGCCTTTAGCCTGTCCATGGATTCCAGGGCGTAGTCCTCTGCCGTTTGGTCCTTCTGCATCATGTTAGCTCTACTCCGACACCAAGAACAAAGAACACTGTGCTTCCCCTTCTTAGAGTTTATATATCTTTCGTTTACATGTGTGTATGTGAATGGTATACATGACAACTCAACCGTCCACATGGGTGGTTCCTACATGACCTCTTAACCTTTGGAAACCACCTAACACTTCACCCACTCTCACTTCTCTTGTCTTTGTCCGCTCATCCGCGAACATCTGTTTACACTTCTTCTTTTTAATGTTTTTACTCTGCTTCTCAACAGTTAGCATGTCTCACCCAAAAAGCCTCTTTTATTATAACCTAATACTCTAATCTGATTTATATTTCCAATACCCAATAATTAACATTTGATTACTAAATATCATTCCACTGAAATATAGACACCGCACAATTACTTAGACCCATAACGTGTCAACCAAAATCAGAATACATGTAATACATGTCAGATGAAATCAGATTACATGTCAAATGAATCGGCATATATGATTAAGACCTTTTATATTTAACTACCTTTACTTCTAATTATTTGATATCAAGTTACCAGTTACAGTTACTTGTTTCACCTGTAAGTACTTCCACAAGTGTAAGAGTAAGTGTAATTAAACCAATATCAATCATTGGTTAAACCAATATTAATTATTGGTTCAATTATGAGCTATTATTATTAATTTAAGTATTTTACTCTGGGTTTTATCCAACTACTCAAAATGTTTAGATTTTATTCTTTAAACCATTAATTCTTGGAAATAAGGAATAGTCTGAACTATTTTTATACTTTTGCAGGCTGGAAGCTTACTTCCTCTTTCTTCCGGAAACCTGCTGGACTGGAAGCTTACTTCCT
>NW_006800206.1:33018-65711 GCF_000485575.1 Poecilia formosa | reverse complement strand
AGCAATCTTGCACCCTGCTGTTATGTGCTGGACTGTCTCAGAAGCCTCCTTGCACAACCTACTGAGCCTCTATTGCTCTGGTGTTTAGGGCCTCTTCCTGGGCGGCCAGGATGAGGGCCTCTGTTCTGTCCTTGAGTCCAGCTTTCTCCAGCCATTGGTAGGATTTCCTGATATCAGCCACTTCAGTTATTTGTCGGTGGTACATATATTTATATATATCAGGCACATTAAAGCAGGGAAACCTCTAAAACATGTAGGACAGTCTGCCTTGAGGACCAGGGTTGGGAAATACTGATATACACTATATGTGTATGGTGTATACACACACTATATATGTGTATACACACATATATTGTCAGGAGGAATGGCCCAGAGACCAGAGAGTTAGTATGTTTAAAGCAACAGCAGAAGAGCATAAAGCTGTTACAACACTAGCAATGTATGAACTTTTTAAGAAAAATGTTAAACTTGAACAAAGCAGAGCAGAGAAAAATACAAGAACTCCCCCTCTCCAGTGAAACACTGGCAGACAGAGGCAGAGCTGAGACACCTAGACACAAAAATTCACCACCATAGACATGACCTTAAATGACCTGGTACCAGTTAGTTTTTATAATTGACCTCATGTTTTTTTGTTGTATAGAAAATATCAGTATATAACATAAATATACAATGTAATTGTCAGAAATCTGGTGTTTTTGTGTGGCATTTTTGTCCTGGTTTGGAGCTGCAGGTTTCCACCAGAGGGTGCAGTTGAAACCTGGAGTTACAGGTCTTCTTCTTCACACCTGCAGTTCATCAAGTCATCAGTAGGATGATTTGAGGAGCTATAGCTGCCAGTAAAACATGTTTACCTTCATGGTGTCTCCAAGCCCTTCTGCGAGTTTCCCTGTGTGCTGATGACCAAAACTAATAATCTCCCTTGTGCTCCTTCTCATTGAAGCTTCTGTATTTGTTCCTATGTTGTTCCAATAACTATTTAACAATTATCTCTGGATCTTCATCTCCATGCCTGGGAACCTTCAAACAAATCTGTCAGCCTTTGATCACTCTTACCATCCCATTGGCTACACACCTCCAGGTGAACCGACTCTCTGGCGTTTATTCGCTTATAAGTAAGCGAGTAAGCTTCTCTTCTCATTACGCTTGCAGCAGCCATTTTCCCACTCACTTCTCGCCCTCTCAAAGTGTTGCTACTTTCTGAACAACCTGGACCAAGATCGTCACATTATCATTGTATAAATAAAACTTAAGCATTTTGCTTGTCTTTTGGGACAATAACCTTATGGGTTAGAAACCTGCCTAAAACCATGACATTAATGATGCTTCATTTAAAAGGTGTGATATGCATTATGTCTTGGATCACAACCAGTGTTTTTCAGTATCAACACATTGTTATACTGACACATTTTAAACTCAAATTTTTATGAGTTCAAAAGGAAATAAAACCATTTTGTAGAAGATGTAAATACTGTAACCAGTTTCTTCCTGTGCCTATACCAGGGTTGGTGTGGGATGAAAATTAAAAAATATTCTACAAATGGCAACTGACTTGCAATTTTTCTTGATCAATGGTAGCCACTGGGTCCAGAATCTCTCTGTAACATCTGCCTGTCTTAACTGGTGTATAATTTAACCTGAAACTCCACTTGTTGGTAAAGTGATGCAATGCACCTCTGAGGTTCCTGCATGTCAGCAGCCTTCACCCACCTTTCCAACTGACTGTTGGCTCAGGTTGCTTTTTCCAATATTCCAGTTGTGACATTGGTAATTATATCTAGCTTGTGACCGATTCCAAAAAAGCACGAATCCTCTAACTCAAAATGCAACGGAAGAAAAACCAATGCATGCATTTCCTTGTGAGCAGGCTTAGGTAAGACAGCAGTCATTTTTCCTTGTACTTGTCTATGTGTGGGAAACCTAAGAATGCACTCACTTCCCACACAGCATTCTCTCACCACTTCAGCAGGCCAACCTGTTAACAGGTTCATTCCTGTTTATACAGGCTCATCAGTAGGCTTGGCCTACTAAATTTTAACTCTGGCATGTGGGAAAGGTTTTTTTTTTAAAGCTGCAGAGACAAACACCATCAGTCAAACACAAGCCCAGGACCATTTGGAATGACAAATGTAGGCCAGATTTACAAGGTATTCAACAAACAAAGACATGTTTTAATACTGTGATAAGGAACTCCTAAAAGCTCAAATAGCTTAATTCGCCGTCAAAAGAGTTATGCATTTTCCCCTGATCATGAGGTTTAGAAATTCTTTCAGCATCAAATCTTTCCTCCCACGTTTCAACTATTAGAGACTATATTGCTGATACACAAAACAATGCAAACATTAAAAGGATAACATTTGCATTATCCTTTTATGAATAACTCATGTCTTTGTGGCAACACTAAGGTATAAATCCGATACTCTGCCCCTCACAGCAGGGTAACCAGAAGTCCTCAATGCCACCTTGGGAATTGCACCCAAGGAAATAGATTGCCAGTAGGCACTCAGGGTTCATGACCAAAGAGAACAAGACTTTTCCAAAAGTTAATTACATTTTATTGTTTCATGTTTATTTTTAAAAAGAGACAGTCAAAACATATGGAACCACAATAGGAAGGGAAGTGCACAGTACTGAGGCCTACCAGCAGGGGAGGGTGGTCCAAATGGGAACTGGTTCCTAAAGTAAATTAATAAATCCAAAATAAATCACCCCAAACACTTGTGAACAGGCATTCAATCGTGAAGAAATCCCAACACCGGCCACTCGCACAACAGTTCCAGTCTCCCTGGAGGCCCCTCCCACTACCTTCAGCTCTCAGCCTGGAGAAAAAAAGGATGGGGTTAAACAAGCAAATACAAAAAACAAAAACAAAAAAAAAAAACAAATGCTACAATTTAAACTTGGCCAAAGATTAAAAGGAGGTTACTTCCAACATAACCAATTAAAATCATCAATACTTTAATAGAATAGTCTAAAAGAACCCAATGCTGCTACCTGCAGCAAGGCTGGAAGCCACACAAAATAGAATGCTCCAAAGTAACAAATTTAACCCAAAAACCCTAAAGAAACCAAATGAGACAAAAATTTAAAAAAGCAGTTTCAAAAATGAAACAAAGTCAATTGATGAAACAAGGTAAACTTAAACAACAACAAAAAAAATGAAATCAAGCAGTGAAACAAAACAGCAGGGTCTCCAGCGAGCTGCAGCAGTGTCAGAGCTGAAATTAAATCACAAGGTTAATAGGTGATTTACAGAAGATGGTGGAAGGCAGAGGAAACCATTGTCACCTACCAGAGCTGGATGACTTCACCCCAAACCAGATAATTTTTTCTGGCCCACAGCAGGAGGATCAGCTTGCCAATATGTTCTATATATAAATAACTGTCATTTTTGTGTTATGGAGCTGTATGGGTGCAATAAAACATTACATACCCGTTTTATGTTAAAACTGCCCTGGGGAGGGTGAATTGCAGCCACGCCCCAGTACCAAGCAGGAGACTTCCAGTGGTTTCTAGATTTAAACAATTCAAGTCAAACACTGAAATTGTAGGTCTTATGCAGAAGGAGAAACATTACTTACTGATTTTAGAGTTTTAGACCTGCATGCTACACAAGTGACCTTCCCAACGACGTGCAATCAAATGCCAGCATAAAGCAACCAGGTGAGAGTCTCGCTTTATACTCTCCATCCATCATGAGGTGATTAGGTGCCAGGTGTTCTGAATATTGGGGCAGGCTTCTTCCTGCTACATCTTGACTGCCTACAATTGTGGCAGTCAAGACTTTAAAGATTTGTCCCTATAGGGGAAAAACAGTCTTAGGAGATTTAATAAACCTCTCATGGTTCTATGACCTTTGATATAATCAGAAACTATGACCAAGTACCTTCATTGGGACTGCAAGAGGAGGATCGAAGAGCACTTGGACCATAACAACAGCCAGCAGGTTTGGGTGGGAATCCAGCACATCACCAACCACAGGATCAGCCATGTAAGCAGCAGAAGTTGGCATCTCACTAGTGGAGAAGATGAAGCACTTCTTTTGAGTCAGCACCTCCAGTGGCAGCTGTTCTGAATGCAGCAGTGCAATTAACCACCTCTATCCTCAAGATGGAGGAATGTGAAGTGAGATGCCCCCAACAGTCTGTCAACCCCAAAGAGCCAGCAGGACCTGATGGTGTTCCTGGATGTGTGCTGGCTGGGGTCTTTATGAACATCTCAGGCCAGAGTCCCATCCTTCCTGAAATCCTCTACCATAGTTCCCATTCCAAAAAAAAAAAAAAAAAAAATCACCAATCACCTGTCTGAACACCTACCAATCAGTAGACTATTCAAATCTGAACTAGATCATTCTGGTCTAATAGCAGAATATCTAAAACCAAACGTGTGATTTGTGAAACTTCAATAAAGGTTGATTTCACCACTTTTTACACATCTGGACCACACTAGACTAGATTGTTCTGTCTACCTCAATGCAATCAAGTAAGTCTGCTTAAATTCATGGGTCGTGTTTTGGCTGCATTTCTTCTGTCTGGCATTTGAAAGAAACTGACACAAAACTCAGCTGTTTCTCAGCTGAGGAGAACCAGCATGGTGTTGCTTCGCTTTTGGTTCTCTTTCCTCTATAGGGCAGAATCATCTTGGCTTGACTCAACTCTACATAGTTCTATGGTTTCCCCTTTTATAGAACAGTTGGTCACTGATTGGCTGGGCAGTGGAGTCACTGTTTGCATAACATGAATGTCTCCCTTACATTTATCCAACAATTTTTCAAACTCACAACGACTGAGAATATTCTGGAACTTTGAAGAACAATGGCAGCAGAATGTTCAACTTAACTTCCATATCCTCCATTGTTGTTGTATTGTGTACAAAAATACATCATTATTTTTTATTCTGGTATATCAGCAGTTCACAACCTTTGTTAAATTGTACTCGATTACCTGTCTGGGGAATACAGCTGCAAATTAGCATGTTTTGCTACAACCGGCTAACACACGTATTTCCTTTGAAAACATCAATGAAATACCATACTCTGTCTCTGTATACAAGAAGGAAAGGTCTAACAGTATTTGTGTTGTGCATACCTTCTGCTACTTTTTCACACTAGAGTCATTACTCAACTATAAAAGAAAGTGGCAAGAACTCTGTACAATGTAGTTGGGTTGAGTCATGGGGCTAGTAGGGAAGATCCATTTGGGATGAAGGAGACACTTTTTGAATGTACACACAGCTTGATAAGTCACTTTCTTATGAAAAAGACTCGTGGCTATTGATAGACTACAACATCTACTATTTATTTCTACAATCTGTTGACATAAGTAGAAAAAATGAACAGGCTCAGATTTAGAAATTTTTCAAAACAGAATCAAACAGAAAATTCACATTTCTGATAAAAACACAACAACTTCTATTATACTGTCCTACTTAATTGTCATGCCCCACTGTGCTTATGTCTGCATGATCCACATGCTCTACAGTTCTAATATCTACAGTCAATAGAAGTGCTAACATTTCTAATCCTGTAAAAATAATGCTCGGATCAGGCCTGTAAACCTGTCCTGAGCTGCTTTGTCTTTGTGAGGCAGCAGCCACTGTGCATTAGGACTGAGCCCTGCATTTCCACAGCAGTTCTGAAAGTCATTAAAACCTCCACAGACACACAACTGGCTTTCATTTTGTCATTATGGCCCCCATGAAGGCCCTGATTGTTGGTGGGGAGCCTCAGTCAGTGAAACGGTACCATGGAGGGGGAGGGAAAAAAGGATGAAGAAGGGACCACACATGTCTGCATGGACAGGGGATCCCCTGCCACACTGTGGACTTTACTGAGGCCTGTGGGAATCAGCTGCCTCCATCAAGCAGCAGAACAAAATGTAAACCAGCCTGGGCACTTTCTCCTCGTGTGTTTTTATCTTTTAATGTTTGTTTTTCAGCTGATTGTTTTCTGGTCAAAGTTCAGATTTTTGTGTTTGCCGTATGTTGAGAAAAATGTAGCTAAGACTTTTTGCTATCATTTTAAATTAATTTGAAAAGTTTCTTTAACAGACAAAAGTAGAAAGGTTGTCTAGGTCTTCAGTATTAAGCAACTTTCAGAAACGTATTTAAAATTATAACACAGGTGAAGTACGTGTGACAGGGCCTCTGAAGTTGCTGCTGGCTGGGAACATCACAGAGCATTGTGGCCGAACAGGGATGGGTTTCTGTAAAAAGCTCTGGTTCTAAAAAGTGAAGACTGGAGATGATTATACTGGAATTCTAAAACACTATTAAAAAGATGACAGTCAGAGCACCTCAGTAAATACAGATCTTGTATTTACTAAGTGTGCAGTTGTTTGATCTCCATCAAGGATCTGATACACTTCAGATAGGAGATATAATTAATAAATATCTAGAGTAAATTCATACACAGGTGGCACAGCCAGCATCTTACGATGTCAGTGCCCCAGGGAAGCTGTGGCTGCCTTGGGGCACTCTGGGGCAAGTTACTGAACTAGCCAGTAGCTTGTGTGTGAATGTGTGTGTGAATGGATGAATGACTGAATGTGTGAAGCGTTTGGCGTCCTTTGGACTTTATAAGGCGCTGTACCATGCATTTACCAAGCATATCATTCAGTCCCACAATCTTCAAACAATTTAGACTCTGTTTCATTAAATAGATGAAAACATTGTACAATAACAGTTTAGTCTTATAAAAAGCTTTTGAAGTAAGAAAGAGCCTCATCAGCTGTGGCATCATGAAGGACAGCTGAAGTGGAAGGCTTGTTTAAAGTCAAATCTCACTGAATCAAAGCTACAAAGCCTGAGTGAAACAAACACCACTGCAATGTTCTCGACTTGTCCTTTCTGATCTCTCACTGACTTGTCTGTCATGTACAGGGACTTTCTTTAGGATCCTGGGGGACGTATTAGAAGTTTTAACTTGAGTATTCGTTTGAAAACCACCTCCCTCCTACTCCACCCCTGATAGCAGTTATCAGGGTGGAGGGGTCATGCAGAGTGGGATTAGATGAGAAAGGAGTCACTGCTCTCTCTAGATGGAGCCATTTTATGCATTTCCATTACTAACCAGTTAAATACCAGTCTAGCTGTTTCATTCAAACTGTAGTAAACTTTGCTAAACATTCAAATTATTGTGACGACACTAGATGGAACTCAGATTTTGTGGAACTTTAGTTTTAATAGATTGCTCAACAACGCCATCCTGGGAATTTCACCCAGAGAATATTACCTTTTGTTTAAGGCTCACAGGTTCGATTATGCGACGGATTGAAACATCTGAGACAGTTTAAAGTTTAAAACCATTTAATTCTTTTTTTTAAAATGTTCTTTTTAAAACCAGTTTGAGAAGGAAAAACAAAGTCAAAGTAGAAGAGCTGCAGTAGCTGAGGTTACCGGCCGGAGGGGGCGCTATGGGGATGAGCGTTAATTTCTTACCTGCCGATCCACAAACACGCATACACACTCGCAGAACGAGGAGGAGAAGGAGCGCAGCGCAGTGGCATTTTACCTATGATCACACTTCAATTTAGATTTTCTGACCAAGATCAGCTAAAGTGCAGGGAGAGAGAACCACCAGGATATCAGCGCAACATGCACCAGCCGGCGATTTGTTGCCTTTCGCTGCCAGAGCCCACAGGACGCAAGCCACACAGTGGGAGAACAAAGACGACACATGCCGGAATGAACGCCGCAGCTCCTTATATACATCACGCCCACCTTAAGTACCGGAACTTCTCACCTGGAAACTATTTGTGTGGAATTATGTACCACTACATTATGTTTTTATTTCAATATTTGTTTTGTTGGATCGTTTAAAAATATGTACAGTAAGCATCCTTCTGTCTCATGATGCCAGTTCTGAAGTTGGTTATTTGGACCGACTAGAAACTGCTTTTATTTCTCTATAGGGAGCTGCTGGAGTGTTTTCACAAACACTCATAATAGCAGTCATTCTTCCACTTATTCAAAAAGTCACATGCCTAGCCACAGCATACTGATAAAGCAACAACTTTCTATCTCTAAAAATAGGTTGAGTAACATCCCAATGAGAATTATGCAGTTAAATCAAAACTTGTTCTGCTTTGAGCTTGCTTCAAAAATATAAAGCAAAATAAAAGATGTAGAATTTGTTATCTGAAACTGATAGTTCTATGACTGTGTCAAGACTGGCTGAGTCTGATAGGTCTGAACAAAGCCTGACCACACAGGGTGGTCACCAGCAGCCTGTGGGGCAGATGTCTTTTGATGTTTTCTACACCATGACTATGGTGGCAGGAAGAACCTTGATACCGATCGGATCCTCGAGCTTGCCAAATTTATCTTCCTTCACTATTTCCTAAAGCACAATCTGCCCTGAAGAGGAAGTTACTCACCTTTCTGCCCTGAAGTTTAACCCTAAACTAAACTGCAGTAAAGAGACTGTAAACAATTTTAATTGTGCAAGAAAACTTAAATTATTATTGTTATTATTATTTTACAAATGTAGCTAAAATAAGAACTAATTCTGTCTGGTCAGGAAACACCAGGGAGAGCAAATGTCTCTGCTCTTGCAAATATGTATTGGCTCTGCAGACTGGAATCTGAGCTGACAGCATCATGCACTCATGAGACTGTTCTACCGTCTCCAGTCAGAGGTTTCTTCAGATTTGTTGCAAGACTGACTGCTACTGGACAGGACTGCTTCCTGCTCAAAGTATCTTCATCCTCTTGGAAGATACTTGGATGATATGAATTATGATTACATTTACTTCCCTTTTTTCATTAAGAATTTCTGAATTTGCATTCAATTATCACACACATCACATACATCTTGACAGTGTGTCAGTTGCAGGTCAGAAAACCTGCAGGATTTGCTGAGTGATGATCACTGATAAAAAAACAACACAAAACAAAACTAACGAATCATAGCATTTTGTGTTTTAAAATAACAAGTACAGCTTGTTCAGAACAGATATGTTGAACAATACCATGGTTGTTACTGACTGAATGAAATAGACTGTAAAAAGTATATATTTTACAGCTCAAATTATATTTTATATGTTTGCCAGCCATGTTGGACTTTGAGGTCCAGGTTTCTTCCAACATTTAATGTTTAACTTGTTAAATTTTTGCACTTCAAATTCAAAACAGCTAAACTTTATTTTCCCATAATGATTTTGGTTAATGCACTTCAGTGCTCTGTTGGTAAATTAGCTTGGTTCCTATATAGTGTCTTTGGTCTTTGAGTTTTTAGAAAAGCACTACATAAAGTGTATTATTATTATTATTATTATTATTATTATTATTATTATTATTATTATTATTATTATTATTATTAAACGGGTAACTTTAAAAAAAATAAATGGAATAAAGCCCAGACACCAGATTCACTTGCACCAAGTGAGCAAGTGATTGCTTTATTGCTTTTTGTTATGTGACAATTTCTTTCATTACAGTTTTCTTCAGAAGTACTGATTTTAATTTGATATTAATGGATGCTTACAGCATTTGTGGAACAATAACATTTTTGAGAGTTTAACAGCTAACAGTGCCAATATCGGCACATTTAAATGCTTCTTGAATTGTTTCATTCAGAATAATCTCAGTGAATGACAGGATTATATGCTAACACATATTCAGAATTTTATCCTCGGCCCTTCTGAACTCAAACCTTTGAAAGCCTGAAGCTAAAGGAGCCCCTCCACCCCCTCAGTCCCACAGATGTAGATCCTGCTCCTCTATACTTGCTACATCGTTAAGCTCTTCGCTGCTTTCACTGTCTCACTCATATTATTGTACTCTTTCCTTTCCCCTTTCTCTTCCACTCCTCAATGTTTTGTCTGCTTATGCAGTAAAAGCATGCCTCCCCCAGCATATTAAAACACCATGGTAAGGAGTGGGTTCATGTGGGTGGAGGCTGTGGAAGAATCTCACTTTGTGGAAACACATGCTAAGAGTATTCTCTGCAGGCTGCCACTTGATGACAGACAGATCTGAGTGATAATGCTTCACAGAATGAATGGGCCTGAACAATGTTTCCTCCCATACTCCCTTTGTAGTAACACTAATGCTACGTTTACATCAGACTGCTGTCTGGAAACTGCAGGTATTTCTGGATGTTGATTGGGGGAAAGTTCAACATTTTCAGGAGACCACCAAGATGCCATGTATCTGCTGTAGTTGCCAATACAACAGTATTGCTTATGCCTGGCATAAGCAATACTGTTGTATTGGCAACAGTATTGTTGCCAATACTTATGCCAGTAAGCATAAGCATTGCTTATGCTTACTGGCATAAGCAATACTGGCTTATGCCAGGCAAAACTGGCATAAGCTTTTGACACTTTGCTTCCAGAATCAGTAACAGTAACACATCTCTGATGAACCAAGTGTTCATAGGTCATCATGGGTCACAACAAAATGTTACGGTTTCATTAAAAACTGACTGTGTTAATGGGGCCTTAATGCAGAGCAGACTGAAAGAGAACGTCAAACATGAGAACAGGGCAAAGCAATGAATTAAAGACAAAATGTCACCAAAATATTAGTTTTGACTGTGTGGAAAACATTTTCTGTTAATCAACTAAAGAAATGTAATGAAGTAACATGTTTGTATAACAAGTAAAACTACATAATCTTTGGCAGTTTTTCTGGGGTTCCTCCCTTTAGTTTGTATGTTGTTTATGTTTCAGAATGATATTACTCAGTATTATGTGATGTCAGCATAGCCCTGAGACCTGCCAATACTGTCATATACAGTATGCAGTATGTATTGTGATGTGTTCCATTTACTTCATAATTCAGAACTTGGAGATAGAAATAATGCTACACCATCTATGATTCATTTGGGTAACAAGTATTTAAATACATTTATATCAGCCAAGATGAAATAAGTTTGAGTTTGGCTCTGATTCCATCATGGTCATGCTTTAAGGTCAACTATACCTTCTAAACATATGTTCTTCATCAGGAAATGAGGAGAGAGAAGCAGGAAACAGGCCTTGACCTGCAGGATGCAGCAAGGTACTTTATGGCTTTTTTCTCTCTTGCTCTCGATGAAGGCGGACGCTTTTTCCTCTGCTCCCCCCCTGCCCATGCCTGCCCTGCTTGCTCTGTTTTTGTCCTGTCTTTTTCAATATTTTTGGAGCCTTTCTTTGCACATCATCCAAATCTACAAATTATGGATCTGGTTAACCGATCCCTCAATGCGATTGATCAAATTTTCGACGAGAAGTCTGGGCACAGGGGAGCCCTCTTGTCCTGCGGGGACACACCCGGCAGGATTTATCCTGGTTTTATTCATGATAACAAGATTTCTGCTGTTTTGAGGTTGTGGATACCTGGATTATTGACAAATTTGTGACAGACTTGGCTGAACTAGCGAACACTCGGACTGTTGGTGTGGACAGAGACGAGGACTCTAAAACTCACTAATGGGAAGGAATCGATCTAGGAGAAGTTTCTAGTTTTGGTTCAGTGGAACGACCAAACTAATTTGGATGATTGGGAACTGAGATGTATTGGAGAGACTTTAGGGAAGATTGAAATTTATAAACTTCCCGACCTAAGGCATTCTGTTTCTGAATTGGCTTTCCCCGTGTGGCCATGGAAGGGCTGCATATTTCTAATCTCCTTCAAGATATGTAAACACAATGCTCTTCCCTCCTCACCCCATCCTGTATCCATGGAGTTGCGAAGCTGAGCGCTCCCAAGGACATTCCTGGATAGACAACACCTGTATCGGACATTGCTGGGAGGCTCAGTAACGTGGTTTCATGGCCCTTTGACATCACCGCCTTCACTCGTGTTTTTGTTTTGCCCATTGTTTTGTCTGAATGTTGCCATTTGCCCTAATGTGTACTTTCCTCTTTTTTGTTTTAGTTTGTTAGAAACGGTGGAGTACTCCCTATTTAACCCAGAAAAGAATTATTTTAGTTTATTAGTAATATCAGAAATTGTGGAGTACGCACTATTTAGATCAACGTTATACAGCCCAGAAATGGAATCAGAATTAGAATTAGAATAACTATGAACTTGAATCCTGTTAAGTATTTCTGGATTCAGAAATACTTAACAGGAACAGTCACTTCTTAGTTTATATTACTTTTAACCCAGAAAAGGATTTAGAACAAACTTAGAATTGTGGAGTACTCACTTTAACCAAGAAAAGGAATTAGATCAGTCACTCTTTAGTTTATTTGATCAGAATCTGTAGAGTACTCACTATTTAGAAATGGAATTAGATACTTAGCAACCCTGAACAGGACCACTTAGTTTACATACTTTACAACATTAGTTTAGTTTTCTTTCCTCTTTTTTCTTTCCTTTGGTTTTGTTATTTTGTTTGTATTTCCTTTTAACTCATGTAAAGCACTTTGAATTGCCTTTTTGCTGAAAATGTGCTATATAAATAAAATTACCTTACCTTACCTTAATAGACACTCATATTGTAGGATTGTCCTTGATATATTCTGCAAATATAATGTGTAAAGCAGCAGTGAAGCTCAAGTTGACTGAATTTTAGCTGCACTAAAGTTCCAGTTGCAACACATAAAGCCAATAAGGCTCTTCACTGACCAGAGCTGCATTAGTAAAATAATGTGATTGCAAGTCACTAGTCAGCTATTTGGTCATACACAATAAGCACCAAAGCAAGTGTCAAGTGATGCATATTAGCACAAATACTAATGTACAATCTGACACTGCAAATATCTGAAACAGGCTTGTTTTTGGGTCCATCAAGATTTAATTTAATCCTTTCAAGAGCAGACCACATCATTCTTAGGTATGTCAAGATTCCTAAAAACATGTGATTGTAAAACTCCGACTTCCTCCTCAAAATTCTAAAACATATGTTTGTTAATCGCCCTTCAATGTAACTGTGTGTGTTTCAGCATTTCTCACCATGAAAGGCCAATCATACCAACAAATAATGCTTTAACTTGTGGGGACCGGCTGCTCCTTATGGGGCCCAGACCCTGGGCCCCAGAAGAAGAAGTGCTGGTTTTGGTTTAGGTTTAGGGCCAAGGTGTGAATTGAGATTATGTTTGGTTTGGGTAATGATCAGGGTTGGACTACAGAAATGGATGAAAAATGAAAATCAATGCAAAGTTCCTGTGAGATAAAAAACTGATTAGCACATACAAACCTTAGACATATATCAGAACATAATGCACACTGGCTTTGTGAAAAATGTAAGCATAAAACTCTAAACATGTTAATGTTGTGCATCAAAGGCAGCTGAGTTGATTAAGGTAGAAGTAAACCAGTTCCTTTGCAAAAAGCAGGACACTGAATGCATATTTGTTGTAAATATAAAAATGTAGTAGTTGTGATCTCTCCTCTGTTGATTAGTAGTGTTGTATTTAATGGTTTTCATCTTATAGTCTAATGTGAATGGATAATGGACAATGGATACTGTAGCACAAAAAACATGCATAGTCATGTTTTCCTGTCTGAATGACAGCCAGCCTCGCTAAAGCCAGTGGTTTAATATATAACCACACCTGAAGAGTTTCTGCTTTCTTTCTGTTAGCTGTTTGTGAATGAATGAATTTTCATCGTGCAGTTCATTTCTCCCCCATCAAGTGTGTTCAACGTGCTGTGCTCAGACACGGCTCCTATGCTCCCTCTAGAGGATTCACACATTTTATTTTTTTTTAAAAAAAAGCACATTTTAACTTGTAGATTTCATTATTTGAACCACTGATGGGGAGAATGATGACTAAATATATTCCTCATATATGGGGGGAACAGCATTCAAGAAGCTTTCATTTCAGTTTCTGATTCCTGTAAATCCAGAGCCGTTACTGTATCTGTGTAGTTAGGCATTAAGCATAATCTGCTTAGTTTTAGGATGCAGATATAGCCAGAGAACTGGAAGTGAGCGTGGCCTCACCCTTTATGGTGTTTGATGTGCCGACAGCTGAAATGTTACGTGAGCTTACCGGCGTTGATAAAACCATTTACAGTCACTTTGCATTACAGTCGGAAGGAACCAAAGGGCTGATCAAACAAAGTCATAGCGATGTGAGAGAAATCTATGCTAATATAACCAAGGTGTGGGCAAGGTGTGAGCGCTAATCCACCCACACTATGTAGGTGAAGAGGTGGCGTGACTGAACTTTGCAGGGCCAGAAGAGGATCTTGCTGTTTGGTTCTGATCAAAGAACACCTTAAATTAAAAAACATCTGTCTAGCTTCTACAGTGATCCAGTTCAGTGAAGGTTTAACAGATATTCTCACCAGCAGGCCAGTCATTACTTTGATGACTGGCTTGTGAGATTAATGATATCTCTACTTTTGTTTACACTCAGTTTGCCTGAGCCTCTATAATAGAGGGAGTAGGCATCTAAACAAAGCATGCAGACGCTTTTTCAGAGTGTACTTTTCGAACTTTCAGACCATTTTAAAAGCAAATCTCTTCAGCTCCTCTGCTGTGCTAAACGCACACAAAACAATTAGGTGTGAACAGGCCATTTATGTGTTTTAATCATCAGCAATAGCTTAGCTGCAGTGTCTCATGCTGTTTCTGCTGCAGTTAAAAAGATAACGGTGACCAAGCCTCTCCTTAGTCAAACAGTAACTCTAAATCCCCTCTGGATGGCTGTCTCCAAACGGTGAGGCCGTATCCTACCAGACCACTCCATCTGTGGCAAGCTTTATCTAGCTTCAATCAACATTATGAACATTTCTGCGGACAGAGCAGCTTTATTTTTGGAATATGAGAGAGGTTTGGATAAATTGAAAAAAAAAAAAAAAAAAGATTTTGAAATTATTTCGATTTTGAACAATATTTTTCCTCGGTTTATTAATTTCTCGCAATTCCTCAAATTATTTAACTTATTGCCAGGAAAACAGGATGTGATATATAAAACAACTCCATTTTTTTTTCAATGAGCATAGAAGCCTTTTTATTCTTAAAAGATTTTTATTTCCTACGATGGACTACTGACCTGTCCAGGGTGACTCCGCTTCTTGCTTGTTGACTGCTGGATATAGGCACCAGCTTTTAGGGATAAAAACGTGTAAGGTAATAGATGGATGGATGGACTTTTATTTCAGAATTAAATGGCATAACAAGCAAAAAAATAATTTATCTGAAAATGGTCAAGTATATTAACATTAACTAAAATTTAATAAAAAGCTGCAAATGTCCAAACAAAGTCTTTACCACCCTTTAAAGAGGTTGGGGAACATGATCACTCTAAATAAATGCAAAACCTTCTGTCCCTGTGAGATTAAGATTCAGACATAATAGTGCAATCAAAACCACAAATGCATCAGACGTGGGTTTTGTACCATTCTTAATTGCAGAGGCTTTTTAAAGCATTTCCTTAATAAGTCAACAGCTTTATCTTTCTGGGTTTCCTCTGTTTGCATAAGGTCAGGTGACAGACTCGGCCAGATATTTGTGAATGAACAACTGATTAATGCATCAGCAGAAATTCATGTCAGTGTATCTGTGGCGGTGTGCACACACTTGTGTGTGGGGGGCTGTCCATTCATACATTCCTTGCTCCCACTGTAACCTGAGCCTTGTTGGGGGAGGAATGGGAAGTAGAGGAACAGAGTGAGAGAAAGCCAGGCTGGAGTCTCCTTCTGTGTATAAAATCCACCATTCCAGATAAATGACTCAACTTTCCTTTTTGCCAAGTCAACTTGAATCAAAGCAGCATGCAGATGGACAGGAGGAGCAATTGAAAGAGGCCTGTTCAACTGTGGGATATTATGCCAGTATAATAAATAACCAATAATTATGTCTCCAGTTATCAGTTTATACATCTTTCATTCCAGTGTATTTATTCCTCTGAATGTTTGAGCCACAGAGCCAACGTTTTACTTGGATCAAAGTATACTTTTGAGCATGATCGTTCTACATGATAGAACCATAACTTAACTGTGATGAAAGATGATGATCGGTGAATACATCAGACAGTAATAAAAATGATTAAGTTAAAGGAATAAGCTGTTTAATGAGGTGTGATTAATGGGAGCTGCACCTCCTCTATCAACAGGACAGTATGGAATTTCGTTTTACTAGACTGATTTGTCAGCACAAATGAAAAGGTGGCTGTTGGACATCATGCTTCTCATGTAATGGAGGACACACAAATCATTCTTGTGAAGAGGCAGAAGCATGAAGGGCATAGCACTGTGGTACCCAGCTGAGTTCAAACTGCTACTTATCTTTAGCTTGTAGGAATTAAGGCACCCAGCTTACACATCAAGAAAGATGCTAGACTCTTATTGTACAATTATAGAAGACTCAATGTGAAGGCTGTGGTTTATTACCCAGGTAAAAAACAGTACTAAGATTTGCTTCATACAGAGGGTGTGGACTCTCAGCATGGACTCTGTAAATTTTACCCAATCATTGACGCCTGCCTGTGATGTTTGTAATGTACCAGTTTGGCACTACGGAGCTTACCAGAAATTGCCTCAGCTGAAAACAACCATCTTCCACTGCAAAGAGAAGAGTGCAGATCCGAACAAAGTGACTGCTGATGTTAATTCAGTAATTGAAAGTGTGACCAACAAGGACCGTACGACTTCCTTCACTCCTACTGCCATTGCTAAAAATACAGGCAGACTACAATTCTAAAACAACACAGAGAATCTACGTCATTGTTCATCACTACTTCTGTTTGCTGACTGGCCTGGTAAAAAAAACCCAGACTGTGCTGGAGGCGTGACTCGTTTTTTGAGCAAAATTGCACAGGAAGGCAATGGCCAGGCTGGTGGTTTACATGGATATATAAATGTAGAGCCAGCTCAGTGGGAGAAGCTTGGTGATGAGTGTTTGTTGATTGAACCTTGAGAGCTGGAGCTTGTAGTGAGGAAGGAGCTGAGCCAAAAGGCAGTCTGTCTACCTTTACCAATATTCATGAGATATAAATCATGTTCAACAAAAACTCAGCAACATGAGCCTGAAATGACCTCTGTAGGGTGACCAGACTGAACCTTAGAAATAAGACAAGAATGCTAAAAATACAAATAGAGACTCAGCACCAAATGGAGCCAATTGAAGTCAATACAAGAGAATAGAAAGCTTTTATTGTCATGGTACCCAGCCTTATTGTAGGAACAACAAAATTACAAAGGCTTCATCCCAGACCAGACCAGACATGCTGGAGGGATTTACATCCCTAGTGGCTTGGGGACATTTTCAGTTCTCCTAGAAGGACCTGAAAGTTTACCTAGGTAGAGCATTGTATGGGTTTCCCTGCTGGACCAGTTAACTTAGAACCCAATATGGAATAAGAAAGATGACAGATGGAGAGATGGATTGATTTTGTGACATATGATCCCCAATAATAATCTCTTTGTTAATCATTTCTGTTCTGTTCTTCACCTCATTGTACTTTCATTTGGTTTTGCTTTGACTTGTGTCACCACTGTTTTGAAATTCTTGAAACAAAAACTGATCAAGCCTAAAATCCACATGACACTTCTTCCTCACACACTCTGTTATGATCCTGAGAATCCTGATTGAACTCTTGAGAAAAAGAGAAAGTTCAGGAGAATGTTTGCTCCTCCTCCGGTGGTGTGCTTTAGAGACTGCTGAGATGTCAAGACAAAATAATGCTGGTTGAAGCAGCATGGCCCCAGCCTGTGGCTCCCCTCCCCTATGTCTGGTTGCAGTCCTCCTCCATCCTGTGACCTGTAGGCATTTAACCTCTGACCTTCAGGGCCAATATTAACTCTTGTGTGATTGTTCCAGGGCAGCGACTTCCCCTGGCCCAGGCCCTGAGAACATTCCTGCACTCCGTAGCTAGGAGAGCCTCACTGTCACACTACTGACCTCCTCTATGCTTAGGGTTACCCTTGATCTTCTATACATACACACACAGGAACTAACATATACAAAAGGACTCACACACACCACCATAGCTCTGTCAGCACCCTGCCCCCCACACAGGAGTCTTCATGGGGGCTGCTGGTCTGTCTCGGCACTGAGGGCCACCCACTCCGCCTACGAGCTGACAGTTTGACTTCACTCTGCTACCACACAACACCTGCAGTCATCAGTAACTGCTGCTGTCAGTGGCAGAAAGGATGGTGTTTACTCTCTGTTCATGTGTTCATGTCAGCTTTATATTTCAGTTCAAAGTTTCATCCTATTCTGTTACATGATGTCTTATCACATATAAAGTGTGAAACTGAGATATTATGCTCCTAATTTTATTGCAGCAAGGACTCTGATGACATAAAACTCTGAAGTCCTTATTGACGGGTGTGATCAGGTACCTGATCATGTACATCTAAGCATTTTCTTCATGCTACAATTCCCCCCGCCCCATGACATGGGGCGGGAGGACCCTCCTACTCCAGCCAGGGTCCCATTGCGGCTCACCCCATCATCTACCAACCCCTCTGCACATGCTCACCACACAGACAACTCCAGCATAACATACCAAGTATCCACCATTCTGCACCTGCACCAGACCAGACCCGACAGGAGCCTTACATGGCAACCAAGGCAACATCATCGACTTTGGACATCGCTGGTGTAGGCTATCAGCCTCAGTGTCAACATGAATGTTAATGTTCCCCACTATAATGATCTTCTCTTTTTTTTTTACCACTATATCAGATAAGAAAAAATAAATAAATCTGAGATATGATATTGTAATTGAGAGTCAGTCTATCAGTGATGTGAGACTGAGACAAAGGTTCACTTTCCAACAAGAGAATGACCAAAGCAAACTGCTAAAGCAGCATTTGTGTGGTTTAAGGGCAAACCTGTTGATGTATTGGAATGGCCTAGTCAAACTCATACCTCAATCCAATTGAGAATTTGTGGTCAGACATGAAGGTTGCTGTTCACCAGTGGAAATAGCAGATGGAACAGTTGTTTTTTATTTTTTATTTCCTTTATTTAACCAGGTAAACCCCGTTGAGATCTAGATCTCATTTTCAAG
Source organism: Poecilia formosa (assembly GCF_000485575.1). Taxonomy (NCBI): domain Eukaryota; kingdom Metazoa; phylum Chordata; class Actinopteri; order Cyprinodontiformes; family Poeciliidae; genus Poecilia; species Poecilia formosa. Next base: position 46,806 of record NW_006800206.1, on the reverse strand, counting down.
AGGGACCTGGGCAGAAGTCTGCAATACACAACAACCTGGTAACAAAATAAAATTAATTAATACATATGCACAAGTGTAAAACGGTAGAAAACAATTTAAAAACAATGACACTGTTTAGTAGCATCTCGTTGCCTATTTTTAAGAATCGCTCAAAACAAGTCCAGTGAAATCAATTGTGACATCTTGATTTCAGACTGGAGCTGATTCCAGGCTGTAGGAACAATCACACTGAAAGCTTGCTTCCCTTTTTCAGTCCAGAAACGTGGAACATGCAAAAGAAAAATGTTAGAACTTAAAGAATGGGAATTAACAGGTCTATGAGTTTAAGCATGCTGGAGCCAAGCCAAGTAGAGATTTATAAATCAGGATCATCAGGTGATTGCTTCTCAGTACGGTTAAAGGAGGCCATTCAGCTTTTGCATACAACTCACAATGTTGTGCGAGACGTCTGCTACCGGTTACAAACCTTAAAGCACAATGATAAACAGTATTTAACGATTGAAGGCATTTGGTCGAAACATTCATATATAAAACATCACCATAATCCAGTAGTGGCAGGAATGTTGCAGCTACCAATTTACTTCTAGATTTAAGAGAAAAACAAGACCCATTTCAGTAATAAAACCCAATCTTCATTTTCAATGTTCGTAAAAAATTTGCTATGTGATATTAAAAGACAGCTCTGTATCTAAAATAAAGCCAAGATATTTATAATTACTGACAAACTCAATTTGTGTTCCTACAGCAGTTGTAAGCAATAGAGGGATTTCTGGTAGTTTCCTAGAGTGTGAAAAAAACATTGCTTTTGTCTTATCCACATTCAAAACCAACTTCAGAGTTTGTAAGCGGGTTTGAACTACATGTGGCAGTATGCCCTGTAGGCTTTGAACGCGCCACACAAGTGGCTGAATCTAATTGGTTGTGGCGCTGGCTGCCTGTATATAAAGAGCCCTCCCTCACCTGGTTGACATCACGCTGTTTTCCTTCCGGTTCAGACCTCGGCATTTGCTGTCGCTGCACGGTAGGTAAGGCAGGCTTAATCTCTCTCCATCAAGCATTACTTGTGACTTATTTCCATTTTCTGCATAACAGCCGCAAACTAATGCGCGCTCAAAACTGCGCTTAACGACGCTTTGATCGCCACTGTGGTAAGAATCTTTCCACGCTTGACGTTAGTTAGCTTAGCATTACCTCAGTTTCTGTTGTAAATCCAGGTCGCCTGTGCAAGCTCCCTGTTTCCTCCTTCCTGTCAGAGGCACTACTTAAAGAGCTCAGTAGTAAGTGAAGTGCTAGTTTTTGCATGCTTTTAGATTCTATTTCTAACATTAATTTTTGATGGCTGCTGCTGTTTGTCCTTGGCCGGCTGTTTGCCTGCTGTTCTGGTTGTCCCCCGACTGGCGGTCCGCCTGTCATCTGGGTTATCTGTCGGCTGCCTACCTGTCGTCCTGTTTGGTGGCTTCATGCCCGCCGTCCTGGTCGGCGTAAAGCTGGCTCCTGTCACTTGTCCAGTGTGGCTGACTTGGACTGATTGGTGACCAGCTCGGTCTAATCCTTCTAGTGCCACTTTGAGTTGCGTCTGCTACCGCGGATCGGTTCCTCCCAGGACGGACCCTCAATTTGGATTATTGCCGCTTGATTGGTCGTGGACTAAACTGTATAATTGTATTGTCTGTAATTTCAATGTTTCTTTTATTTTAACAGGAACGGCCTGCTCGTGGTGTTGGTGGACTTTCCAGGTGGTGGTACTACTTCTGGTTTGTTGCACGATTTTCTTTTGTTTTTGCTGTTTCGTTTGCTGCTTTTTTTTTTGTTGTTCTTCTTTTAGGACACTACCCTGAATTGCACTCCTATCTCTGAGTTGAGCCATAACTGTCTTTTATAACTGAGTGGTTTTAAACTAGTAGTTTTGATTAAACTAAAACAACGGTGTAATAAACTTATGAATTGTGAGATTGTCTCAAGCCTCATCTGTAGCGGGTCTGTGTGCCTTAAAGGTAACTTTTTAGTGGAGTCATTGCAACCAAATTAATCTTGATTAAAAGTGCTTTTAAATTTAAGTTACCTTTTTTTTTTTTACCACACTGGTCCTGCCACATGCATTAAAAGCAGACTGCAAATTCTGTATTGCCTGTACAAGTGATGAAGAATAACAGTAAATTACTAATCATCTGCATAAAAATGATAAAGAATTTGGCAGATTTTCACAAGTTATTTATATAAATGGAGAATAAAAGTGGGCCAAGAACTGAGCCCTGTCGGACACCATTTAAAATCGTACCAATAGAAGTGAAGCCAGCCAATTGAACTCTCTGGGTTCTGTTCGACAGGAAATCGGCTACCCAAAAGGTAGCTCAATGTGGGAGCCCAATCTGTATAGAATATCAATTAAGTGTGTGATTTACTGTGTCAAATGCCTTTGATAAATCAATAAACGGAGCAACACAATGCTTTTTGTTATCAAGAACCTTTAAAGTGGCAGTAACGATACTGGGTTTTTTTTCCTAAAACCAGACTGTACATTTTGTAAAACACAATTGGAATCTAAAAAAATCAATTGATCTGCAACTAATTTTTAAATTTTTGCGAGGATACAGTTTAGAAATTGGTCTGTAATTGTTTACCTGTGACGATGCTCCACCCTTGAATAGATGCAAAACAAATGCTGATTTCCAGACACTAGGGATTTTATTAGAGATTAGACTTAGATTAAAAATATGAGACAATGACTCTGCTATAAACTCTGCAGCTAATTTGAGGAAAAAAAGGATCCAGGTTATCTGGCCCTGCCAATTTTTTGGTCTCTTTATTTTTCAATTCTCTGAGAACCTCAGCTGTACAAATGGGGGAACAATTAAAAGTGAAGTTACAATCATTATTCAAAAACAGCTCATCAGTATTTGCATTTGGGCCAAATTAATTTAAATCAAATAGAGAGCATACAGAAAAAATGCTCTTTAAAATAACTGCTGATTTATCAGACACCATTTTACTTTTATTCCACACAAAAGTTGGAAAGTCACTCAGTGGCGCCTGCTCGGTAGCTGATTTCACTGTTTTCCAAAATTTCTTTGGATCATTTAAATTTTTGTCATCTTGGCAAGGAAATGGTCTGACTTTGCTTTCTTAAGGTACATTTATTCTGCAATTTCCTAAAACAAAGCCAGCTCTCCTCAGTATTTTTCCTTGCCCTAGCCTAAGCTGCATCTCTTTGTTTAAGCAGAGTCCCAATAGCTGGGGAAAACCATTTCGTCCCTTTACCCTAATTTTATATATAGGAGCATGTTTATTAGTCTTAAAAACTCTTCATGAAAATACTGCCAGGCAAGGTCAACGTTATCAAAAAGAGAGACCCTATTCCAGTTAAACTGTAACAAGTCATGAACAAAAGCTTGCTCATTTAGGTGTTTTAAATCTATTTTGGTCAAGATATGTGGCTTAGGTTTTGGTAACTTGAGGAATGAGAAAAATCCCAGTGAAGCTCAGAGACCTGCTGGCTGCTGCAAAATGAAAACATACTGTATTTAGTATGTTTAGTGATGCACAATGATGATTTCTGTTATTTTGTCATACTTGTTTGTCACAAAAATTATGTGAAATGTTCAAAGTTGCAGGCATGTTCTGTAAATGACATGATGCAAACCCTAAAATAATTCAATTTAATTCCAGTTTGTGTGCAAGACACAATCTGGTAATGGGGTTGAATACTTTCACAGGGTCCTGTACATTAATGGCAGATGAACAGAGAGCAGTGTTGGTCTGTAGTTTCATTAAAGAAGAAGTTATTAGTGAACAAACAGATCCTGGTTATTTTTAAACATGCAGATTACACTAAAGGAAGAAAGTCTGTCAGTTAATGAGACTGAAAAACAGCAAAACAATTTATTTTTTATAGCAAATGCATACAGTACCTTCAGTTGCTCACTTTTAGTTTGCATGTGTGTATCAGTTTTTTTGACACACACTGGAATCCAAATTCCAGTGGATCTCTTTCCTCCATTGTTTCCAAGTGTAACACTGCAGATAATCTCTTAACAGGCCCTTACTGATGTTGGGACGAGAATGCTGCCATCGCCCTCAGCAAACTTCCTCTGTGGGTGAACAGTGTGGGTCAGGTAATGAACAGACGACTGTTGTTTCTTTAAGGTAGTTAACTTCCCCCATGAACATTCAACATCTGCACAGTGTTTAGGGAAAAACCCGGCAGGTGAGTGTAGGCAGCAGAGCAAACACAGGAACATAGTGGAAGCAAACACCTCTCTTAACTGAAACTTTGGCAAGACATAAAAAGATATGCTGCACAACAGCACAGTTTGACATTTTTTCTCTCAACCAAAAAGTTTGTTTTTGAAAAAGGCAGGTATCATTTAAAAAGAAAAAACTATGTAAACAATAGCATCAGTTTTGAAAAAAGGAATGTTTATTTGTTTGCTATTGCTTTTGCAATAAAATTTGCTATTTGCATTTTAATAAAAATGACATGTAAAAACATTTATATCCTTCTCCATAATCAATGGAAAAATTCTTCACTGTAATTACAGCGGTCAACTCCCCCACTAACCAGCTTTTTCCATGTGCACTTTGTAGGATTCCTCTTTTAGCCTTTCCTTTGACAAGGCCGCTCCAAAATGTTATTTTCAGTCAGAAAAATATGTTAGTGAAAATAGAAAATTTTAATTCCAAATGGATAATAATGGACTGTGACAGACTGGCGACCTGTCCAAAGTGTACCCAGTCTCTCGCCTGAAACGTTTGCTGCAGATAGGCACCAGCACCTCCTGACCCCACTAGGGACAAAGGTGTACAGAAAATGGATGGATGGATGGATGGATAATAATGGAGTGACTAAAGATGTCGAAGAGATTAGTTTTGCAATGCATAGGGAAAGATTCTTGCTTTTCTAGAACATATTAGCAGGAATGTGTGAAAATGAAGAATAGAAACAATAATAATTTGTTTTCCCTCAATGGGGAAATTCAAGTGAACCAGCACCAAAGGGACAGACAAGCCAAAGCATCTGCATTTACACAAAAATAAAAGTATAAAACAGAGTTAAGAATAACATGCTGTACAGTAAAGGCAAATTTACAACTTAAGTTATCTAGAATAACTTATGTTGATACTACAATGCAAAGAAATGTGCAAATGAACAGAGTAATTCTAAAAAGGTGCAAAAATATTCACGTCCTTGTGCATTAAAAACAAGACTATTTACAAGAAGAGAAAATGAAACCGTGCAAATAACAATACTACCGCTCTCAAGCAAAAGAAACATACCAAAAAATGTCTGACACACATAAATAACACTTGGACTTTTTGATAATATAAAATGTATTGAGGCCGGATCAGATCACCTGTTACTAAATAACTTTCAAACCTGAAGGCCTTCTTAATGGAAAGCTCAACAATTACAAGCAGTTGTGGTCCAAACCCGCCATCTGCAGAGAGCTTTCCGGCCTCTGAACCAGACACTTTGAAGTTCTGCTTTCACTTTCAAATTGAAATTTCTCCAGATTACGTGAACCTTTGCCCTCTATTATTCCTTGAAACACAATGAATGATCCCATTTCACAAATCATTAATATCTCTTACATCTACAGTCTGACAGGGCTGTTTGACTAATGACCAATGAAAAGCTCATTTTGTTAGAGGTTACAAAGAACCAATAGCAACAGTTCTGGAACTCTTAAGTGAAAGCGATCATATCAAATATGTTCGAATACACGAAGGTTCCTATAATATGAGAATTTGTTGAAAACATTATTGACTCTCACCAAGTTCACAGACTGGTGCTCTCTATCATATAACATATGATAGTGATATAATATATGATAGCAGGCACATGCCAGTTGATATTATGTTATTTATGTATTCCTGCAAGATGGGAAAATTAAACCATGTTTTAATATTGTACAAAAAATTACAAACTGTACAGTATTTGATTTCTTCAGTAACAATCAAACAAATTCATGATAACCTGATTGCAGCCTGATTTTAAAATCTAAAATAAATTCAACATGAAGCCAGCTGACAGATCTCAAAAAGCAGCACATCATGTCACAATAAACCTGGTGAAAACCAGCTCCTTGTTCTACATTTCGCTTTGTCCAGATTTTAAATTTTATCCAATAGCTAGTGCTTGCTCGTGACATTTGTAATGCACCAGTTTGACGCTAAGAAGCTAACCAGAAATTGCCTGTGCTATAAACAACCATCGTCCACTGTGAGGACATGACTCCCGATCTGAACGAAAAGGCTGTTCATGTTAATTCAATATTTGGTGTGACCAACATGGACTGAATGGCTTCATCTACTTCCTGAACTGCCCTGTTGCTAAAATTGCAGGCAGACTACAACAGTACAGAGAACCAAAGTCATCATTCTCAACTACTTCTTCTGTTCACTGGTTGAGCTGGTAACAAATTGGCCAGAGACAATCTGATTCAAGAGGAGAAAGTCCAGGCTGTGCTGGAAGCATGGATATGTTTTGAGTGGAACTGCATAGGAAGGCCATGGCTAGTCCCAATATAAAGAACGAAGCTGAGATCTGTTGTAAATGATAATGGGATGTTGTGTTCAGATTTACCTCAAATCTGAACAGTTACACCAGCAGTGGCCTTAAACATTGTATCTGCCCACGATGTAGGGTACGAAAGCCCAAAAATTCAAGGATAACAAGAGGACTCAGAGGATCCTAAATCCACCAGGCAACAGGTTGACAAAGTTTTTCAGTCATGGATACACATTCCTAAAAAGTAATGTATACACTGGTAAAAAATTCTTAAATCTAAAAATGGTCTTCTTCTCCTAGCATCATCAGTATTACTTTCCTTCTCTTCATTATCTGCTTCATCAGTGTCTTCTGTACTGACTCCAAGGATTTTACCCTGCCTCCAGAGGGTTTCCTCAAATTTCCTTTTTTCAACAAGAGAGCCCAGGCAGGATTGCCTTCATCTCAAGTTCCAGATTTCAAGACATCAGAGGAGGGACCATGTCTCTACCAGGGAGGTTTTTTCATCAACGTCCGGAGCAACCTGGCCTGTGGGCTGACCTCCAGAATTCTGTGAGAGTTTCAAATTTCCACATTGGTTATTCTAGACTTACGCAAGTTCATCTCTTTAGAGAGGAGATGATGCCATGATGCCGATTTTATAGTAAGTTAATAAATTGTCGATATTTAATTAATATGATAAAATGTGAATTAATAAGAATTATTTTTCTTTTCTGCCCTCACTACCACAAATATGGAACAAACTGTAAAACATCTTAAACACTGATTAAAAACCTGTTTATTCAGAGCTGCCTTTCATTAATGATAACTATCCATCCATTTTCTTACACGCTTGTCCCTAGTGGGGCCAACAGAGGTGCTAGTGCCTATGTCCAACGAGACATTTCGGGTGAGAGGTCACCCTGAACAGGTCGCCAGTCCATCACAGGGCAACACAGGACAGACAACCATCCACACATTCACACACCTAAGGAGAATTTATACAGACATGTTTTTAGACTGTGGGAGGAAGCCAGAGTACTTGGAGAGAACCCACCCATGCACAGGGAGAACATGCATACTCCATGAATAGAACCCAGGACCTTCTTGCTGCAAGGCAACAGTGCTACCAAATGCAACACTGTGGTGATCTAGTTAGTAATAACTAGATTATCATAAACTGTTTTAAAACCTCTCTTCATTTAGCTTGTTTGTTGTTTTAGTTTTCTTCATTTAATGCACTTTCAATTGCCTTGCTGCTGAAAATGTGCTATGCAAAGAAAATTGCCTTGGCTGAAATTTAGAGATCGGTCTCGTAAGTAAAAATCAGCAGATTCTTAAGCACTCATTTCTCCCACTGTAAACAAAACTAAAAAGAAACAGATTGAACCAGAAACACTAGAACTCAGCTAATATCTTCATCAGTCAAATTTTCTCAGCTTATTGAAAAAGGGAGTGAGAATCCTTCCTTTTTCAAGTGTTGCAGTGGCTAAAACACTTGACCAGTGTGAGCAGACAGCCCAGCTCTGCTTGACCAGTGACCCGTTAACCTTTTGACACAATTAATTGCATGTAAAATTGGAACATTTATGTCTTCAGACTGTCCATCAGATCCTTTAGGAAGCAAATGTAAATCATTTGTTTGGGGGTGAGTGTTAATTACCTTAAAAATTCAGCAGTTGATGGTTTTGTGGTTTAGCACACTTAAACTGCTTTCTTTCACTCACTTACTAATTGCAAATATTATATCAGCGTATATAATTTGTCTGTAAACAAACCAAATCAAAAGCCAAAGTTTGTTGTGGCATTTGGTTTGTTGTGAAAGTTGTTAAATTAAAAAAAATAAACAAAACAAAACAGAGATTTCATCTTCACTCAGGTATTACTGCAAAAAGAGGCAGCCAGCATTTAAAAATGTAGGTTGTATTGTTGCCAGATATATGTGTGGTTGCTACTAATGAGTTGAGAAGCGGGTCAGCTCTACAAGAGGACACAGGCCTCCTGGTGAGAAGGACTCATCACTGCACCACGGCCACGCTTCAAGACACAAACCCACAAGCATAAGGAAGTTGATCAAGTGTATGCAATGAGGTCAGAGGGATGTGTGGGAAGACGAGGATGGCGTGAGAACACAAGGCCATCGTTGAACAAAGAAACCTCACTATTTTTCATGGATCCATATTGTTGTGCAGAAGTGACCACAAGCTGGACACATGTCTTATCTGGGCAACAGGTGGCAAGACGGATTTAACTGTTGTCAGCAGACAGATGATTTAACAATGATGTCAAGACAAGAGACAAGGGGACACAACATCGGGTTTGATATTTGAATATGACCAGGAATTGAAGACATTGTTTTCTTTTCAGGCTTTTTTTCACAAACAGATTTTTGCTCTCAGACTTTCACTACTCAAAGTCTGAACAAGCTCATTTTTATTTTTAAAAATGAACTTGTTCAAGTTCCCAGTGAATAAAAACAACCCTGTCAAAACAGTTTCTGCAAATTAAGCTCAAGACTTGCTTCAAAAGTTTCTTCATTTAAAACAAATGTGAAATATTTTTACTCAAATGTAAATCCATGTTAAACAGGCCTGAACTGCATGGGACTCCATGATCTGTCTGCTGGCAGGACAGCAGGTATAGGATCCTCTGAGACGCATCCACTTAAAAAGTCATACAGAAGCATAACTCGGGTCAAGGAATGTCAAATCTTAATATCAAAAAACTTGTGATGAGAACAACCAGTGATATAAACCTATACTAATATGTGAATCAAACTGTTTTGATTCTCCCATGAAAAGAAAAAGACAGGTCACATTTCAAGGTATATCATTCCAACAAAGATCTACATCTACTGCTCAGTATCATTAGACTTTACATGATATACTCTAGGTAATGTTCACATTGTCTGCAGTCTTTAAGCTTATTCCACACTTTGATGAAGAGAATCAGATTCATGTTTCCTAATTCTTGGAAGTAGAGGCAGCAGAGACGTGCAGCTTCAGGACAAGCCTGGCCTGTAGCTGCACTTCTCTGCTCATCCATCCTTCAGTTTATCGGATCATTTCCTACTCAATTACAAATGCACAAATTCTACAGAGTGTGCTTGCCAGTCATCCTGTTTGTCTGCTGAAGGGTCCCTGACAATATGACAAGGCAGCATGCCGCAGGCCATAGGCCTGATAGGCTGTGATATTGTGTTGAGGGCAACTGTCCGTTCTGCACTATTGTCTGGATAAGCGCTACTGTCTCTGAGACAAAAGAAGCACCTGCCTGATCTCCGCACACACACACACACACACGCGAATGTGTCTGCCATGTGCCTAACACAAGGCCACTTTGTGTCCATACAAGGGATCTGGGAATTGACATGAAACACACACTCCAAGCTTATGTGTTTCTGTGAATGTGCGTGCAGAGGTTATGGCCATTGGCGGGAGAGTGATGGGGGTGCGTGTATGTTAGCTGGGTGTTTTTGTATATGTGCATGGGGGTGGGAATGCTCACAGTAGGAGTCAGTTTGGCGGGAAGGTTAGGCTTGTTGAATCTACATCTGTTCTGCAGTGCGCCAGACTGCACACCACACTGTAGAAACACACACACACACACACACACACACACACAAAGTCACCCAGCCATTTGTGAGCAACAGAGAAGCATCATGTTGTCATGTGCCTGATTAACAACAGGTCAATCTGTCCATCTGTGTGTGTGCGGAGCGGAAGCAACACACACACACACACACACACACACACACACAACACACAAAGTCACCCAGCCATTTGTGAGCAACAGAGAAGCATCATGTTGTCATGTGCCTGATTAACAACAGGTCAATCTGTCCATCTGTGTGTGTGCGGAGCGGAAGCAACACTAAAACACTTGTTGCACATCTGTCCTCCAATGCATGCCCAATTACAAGCTTCAGAAAGAGAGGCTCTGTTGATTCAACCAGCCGTCTATTGACAGTCATCCAAGGAAACATAGGCAGGCTCAGCTATAGCTGCTTGGCTTTAGCATCTCCCATTATTTAAGAGAGTCACTGTGTTTTCTTTTGCTGACAGTAGTATCAAAACCCCCACATAAATCTTTTTAATGTGCTCAGTGTCTGCACAGCAGGTTAAAGTATTTAAAGCCGACGTTTGATAAACAGTTAATATCAATAAATAAATAAATTGAAAAGTAGTTTCACTCCTGATCTAATTGTTTTGCAAATAAACATGTCATTCTCATGAAGTAGTTGAAAACTAGTCAATTTGTCTTTAACCAGATGAAATGTATAATTTATCATGATAAGGGACATCAAAAATGTTCATCAAACAATTATGAAAGAAAACCAATGATTAATTTTTTAATCATTTTAATCAAATTAATTTTTAATTTTTTTTTTTCCTTTTCCAGTATTCTAGTATGTATTTGACAGAAATACAAAAAAGCATAACTGGGTTGTAAACTGAAGCAAATTCAGTTCAATTCAATTTATAAAAATACTTTATTCCAAAGAGAAATTTAATGTTGTCATAAGTTGTATCATCCAACTATCTAAACAGAGTCATTGTGGTTGTTGGTACTGTGGGCAGGAATGATTTTTGGTAGCAGTCAGTCTTAACACAAATATCCAGTCCTAGATGACATTTGTCATTTCATTTGCTTTTGAAGCTCCTGTTCAAAGTGCCAATATTATGTATTTTTCCAGGCACATAGTGCCATTTTAAAGCACAATTAAGAAACTAAGTAAGTAACTTCAGTTGTTACAAAAATGCCAGTCTAATCAGCAAACGTTTCAGCTAAACATATTATTTAATTATATTTCTCTGCTATGAGTTAGTCTCATTTTTGTTCATTGTCAAAAATGTCAGTTATTAATGTCTCAGGTATTGACAAACAAGTAGTCACAGATATGTCCCTCACATTAAATCTTGCAATGTGTGACTTTGGAGAGGCTCCTGTAACTTTCCTGGGTACAAAGGAAGGTCAAAGACTAAAAGTTCTTGTGGAAGCAAAGGTAGATGCCACTGCTGAGCTTCCTGTCAAAGTATCAAATTAACATAGTTGATGTTAATTTGATACTTAACATCAACTATGTTGATGTTAAGTATCATCAACATAGTCAACTGTTTGACAGTAAACAGTTGAGCAGGTCTAGGTGAGATGATTTCTTACATAAAAACCTTTACGATGGATTGTTGTGATAGTTTAAAGGTTAATGACATTCTTCCTAGATACTCCTTCTCAAGAGTCTCTGTTGCGGTAAATCAAAAGCCCTGTTGGCATCTGGGTTATTCTGGATGTTCTGAACTTACAAAAAATGAGGTAAAATACAAGCACAGCAAAGACACATTGACCTGACGAGGACACATGCTTGAGTAATAACTTCAGTATCTTCGTTTGTTGGTGTGTGCAAACAGCGACGCGTTAGTGATAAAGTGACAGTGACTTTGAACAGCTAACCCTCAAACTCCCACACAAGAGCTGTAATGCTGTTGGCACAGACATCAAGATCAACATCCGGTAGTAAAATGCAAACAGCGTGAGCTATACTGAGCAGATAATGAGAGTAAAAGTACTGAGACATGTGGTTAGGCATTTCTTTTACTTTTATCATCAACTCTCATTCACCGACCAAAAAAAAACTGGACTCAACAAACCAGGGTAGGACCAAAACCAGAAAATAAGTCGTCTTTGTTATATGATGATCAATTATATCTCATTAATCCAATAAATATCCTTTAAGAAAACTTAGGAAAATATGATTATTACGTTTTTTCTTTTTGTTTTGTTTTGTTTTTTTTTCCAAATGTCCCTCCACCATTTTCCCCACCTCAGAGGCCAGGTCAGTATTCAGACCTGGATGAATGGTTTTAGTTTTAGGAGAATTGTTGCTCCCCATCAGGATCTTCAGACTGGCTGAGAAGCAGCATCATTTTGAGACCTAAGAGAGAACATGTGCATTATTGCTTATGTACCTGGGCCACAATAATGCATGTGATGTTACAGGATTACTGTCATTAATAATAAAAACTTAAACCTACTAAGCACAGTATAAATACACAGACTTTGTGTTTAAATCCATCTTCTCTGTTTGAAGACAATTCTAGAGTAAATGCTCTTTCTGTTTATATCTTTTTAGCTGTCTTCCTACAAAAGTTTCTCTAAACTGAGGCATTTTGAAAGCTGAATGGAGAAATTTAGAGAAACACAGAGGACAAGGTTGCTGAGAGAGGAACTCAACACATAAATCCTCCTGCTTCTTCTTAATAAGGCATCAATTCAAAAGGGATGGTGAACAATACCAATAACTGCTTTCTCCAACCTCCCATAAGCTGACACAACACTCACACACTTCAAATGTTCACTCAGAAACAACACGGCATTAGAGAATGAGAGCAGACACGGTGTCTAAAATCACTTCTATGATTTGATATAAAAGAACAATTAGTACACAAACTTGCATCGATGCATTACTGTCTCCAAGATACAGCAACTGTAACTCCCACACGCACACACACCACACCCCCATCTATCAGCAAGATTCAGTTCAGGCCATTTTTGTCGTGAGATGTTAACACAATTAAGTCAACTTAATGCGAGTGGACAGGCAGCTACTGCCGTGGCTGCCAGACACAAAGAACTATAATCACACATTCATTAAATGCAAACATCTGAAAATGTCTTCTGTTATATTCTGGAGCTTCAAAGAATAAAGATTTCCAGGGTTGCATGCAACAATTCAAGGCAATCACTGTGTTGTCCAACTCCTGTGCTGTTGGAAAGAACTCGATCACCACTGTCCTTCCGTTGGGAACTGAAACAAGGATTTTAAAAGCTGCTGGAAGCATGAATTTGGATTGTTTGGCTAAATATGAACATGTGCAAACAAAACTTTTCTTTGCTAATTAGAGTAACTGTTGATCTAAGTGCTTTGTGCATTCAGTAACTTTGGAGTCTGCAGATCAATGTGGCTCAAATGATGTAACACCCACCTGTTAAACAATATTACATTTTTAGCTAAACTAGTTTCTTAAATTGGTGACTGTGTGAAGTTTTTATTTTGTGTTCTGCTGATGTGAAACACTTTCAACTGCCTTGTTACTGAAATCTGCTACACAAATAAATTTTAATGATTGATACAAATGATGCAAAAATGCTTTTTTAGGAACATAACACGAGAAGAAAGCTGTTGACTAAGCAAAATCAAACTCCAGGAACTAGATTTCTTTGAAACAGTCATTTATAATTCAATGGATTTGCATAGATTAAACCAGTGGTTCCCAAACTTTTTCTTCTGCGCCCCCCCAGTG
>NW_006800206.1:27599-27939 GCF_000485575.1 Poecilia formosa | reverse complement strand
ATGTTGGGTCTCCTCTCCAGACATGGAGAGTAGACCCAACATGTCTGGAGAGGACATGTTGGGTCACCAGCCTTCTGACTACAGAAGGCTGGTGTGAGAACTATTGATTCCACAATGCACTGCATTAACCTACTTTCAATTTCAACAGAAAGATAAAGAGTGCCACTCTGTTAAAGTCCAACATCTGATTACAAAACCAAGTTGTTGAAGGAAGTAAGTTAATTTAGCAATTTATAAATATACTTAAGCCTCGTTTTTTTTGCCTTAGCTAGGATTGCATAGGAAGGGATGTAAGTGAATTTTAATGTTTATATATTTGGATTTCCAAAATTAGAGAGCA
>NW_006800206.1:23272-26582 GCF_000485575.1 Poecilia formosa | reverse complement strand
TTTCCAAAATTAGAGAGCAGAGTTTTGAGATAACTTTTCCTTCCCTCTCTTACTGTACTCCAGGTCTGGTCTGTGGCCTTTCAGAGCACAGGCAGTTCTGCTGGCTCTTCTACCTACTCCCCCTACCCCACCTCCTCTCAGGGCCCAGGCCTTTGTGGTGACATCTGTCTACCGCATTCCAAAGACATCTCCTCCTCATTCATACCTGTTTAACTGTCACAAAAGATCATTTTTGCATAACAATAAGACATCATTTCAAATGCTAAAATTTTTAAAATGAAATACATTTCATTTTTACACAACTTATAACAAGACTTTAGAAAATAGAAAGTCTTTCGAGGCAATCATTTATTTTATAACTCGGATGGCAGCTTTACATGTCAACGTATTACTAAGTCCTATTTGCTTGGAGAATTTATTTTTATTTATATTTTTTAAAAAATGTTTAGATGTTATTGTTTATGTCATCTAAAGGCCCTGGGGTGAAAATAAATTATTGCCATTTGACCTTTTTACACATTGGTTGCACCCGAAGTGGACCAGGCCAACTGGGCATTTTCCTTGTGGGCCTTTGGAATTTTGAGCTGAAACTTTTTTTATGTTTAGCGATTGGCCTAAAACAGTGTCATTCGATTATTTCCTGACATTGGGCTGAGTCATTCAGTAACACTTTATTTGAAGGGGTGTGCATAAGACTGACATGACACTGTCATAAACATGACATAACATCTGTCATGAACATGAAGGAGTCTTTAACAATGTTTATGACAGTTTCATGTCAGTCTTATGCACAACCCTTCAAATAAAGTGTTACCAGTCATTCACATTTCTTAACCCCCCCTGCTCATCTCCAAGCTCTTTCCTCCACTTCCTGGTCAGTAGAGGTGATTACTTTGCTTACATTCACAATTACTCTCCTCAAAAATAGTGACTTGGCACAGCATAACCAGGTACAGAAAGCCAAAAGTGTAACATCTTCCACATTTTTTAACCTGTCTGGTAAACAAATCCCTCGTAGGCTGCGTTTTGGCGGTGTGGCCGGTTGCTTCAGTCCATTCAGTAGTCCCAATCTTTGTCGCCATCTACATGCAGCTGAATTGGCCACCACCAAAATGGAAGGTAAGGCAGAGTCAGAAAGCATGTTTATTTTGACAAGCATAAACAGGATATTTACTATTAGATGTTTGATTAAAAATTTTTTTTTTTAAATTACACCTAGGAAGCCAAATGTTTAGTTAGAGCTGAATTATAAATACACCTCCTCTTTAGTCTCTTGCTGTGCTGCCAGTTAGCACTTCAGCTCCACTCAGACCACATAAATGTAAGAACATTTGTTGGGCCAATTCTCTAGTGTCAACTGGTAAGCTGTCAGGTTGGTTGCAATGTGTGAGAATTAACAGTGTGTTGCCATCCAGGTTCCTGTCCACAGGCTTCCCTCTTCGTTGGTTTCTTTCTGCAGTGCTGGTCATTCTTTACACAAATTATAACACCTGTGAGAATAGGCATTTTTTGAATTTTGCTGATGTCTTTGCTATAATAAATCTTTTAAATAACTGAAACTGAGCACAGTTCTGTAATGGTCGCTTTAACAATTGGTGCAAGGGCTTTTTTTTATCCAGTCTCATTCACTTCATGACGTGCTGGTGGGATACAGGAGCCCCTTCAGCAAGAGACTCATTTTGCCAAAGTGAACCACAGAGCGCCACAGAAAGTCATTTCTGCCTGCAGCCATTAGGCTTTACAATGACCAAGTCTGAGCTAATTAATTCTAATTTTCTCTGCACTCATTTATAGATGTATTGATTATTATATTTGCATGTACATGCTTGTTATTTATTTATTTATTTATTTATATTTGGTCATTTTGAACTCTCTCCTCACTTGGTAACACTTTATTTGAAGGGGTGTAAATAAGACTGACATGACACTGTAATAAACATGACATAACACCATGTTCACCATATTCATGTTCATTTTCATGAACATGAATAAATCTTCATGAATATTTATGACTGTTGTCATAAAGTGTCATTCGGTAAATCATGACACCTTTAATACAAAGTTGACATTATTCAAAATGTCTTCGTTATGACAACTTGTCATTAACCTGAACAAAATTGTCTTCGTTATGACAACTTGACATTACCTAGACAAAAATGTCTTCGTTATGACAACTTGACATTAACCAAGAAACCATGATCTGACATAAATTTGTTATAAACGATACCAAACTTTAAAAATGAGCTTTATGTGGTAATATTATATTGTTCTGCCATTTTGTTTAGTCTTAAATTTGGTAACACACTTTATTTGAAGGGGTGTGAATAAGACTGTCATGACACTGTCATAAACATGACATAACACCTGTCATGAACATTCGTAAGTCTTCATGAATATTTATGACTGTTGTCATAAAGTGTCATTCGGTAAATCATGACACTTTTAATACAAAGTTGACATTATTCAAAATGTCATTGTTATGACAACTTGACATCAATCTAGACAAAATTGTCTTCGTTATGACAACTTGTCATTAACAGTGGTGGGAAGTAACGAATTACAAGTACTTCGTTACTGTACTTAAGTACAATTTTCGTGTATATGTACTTTACTTAAGTAGATTTAATAATGGATACTTTCTACTTTTACTCCACTACATTTTACAGTAAGTATCTGTACTTTCTACTTCACTACATTTCTACAAAACTGTCGTGTTACTCGTTACATTCAAGTCGCATTGCGCTTTTTTTTTTCGTTAAAATGTGAAGTTCAGGGACTTAACATTTATGGCGGCGCCATAAAATCCAAGCAATAACGTGACTTACGTGTCTGTTGTCACCCATCACCTTCCCCTTTACTCGCACTCGGAGCTCCAGACATGCGCAGTGGTTTCCTCTGAGCGGGAGAAGATGTCTGTCTAATCGTCAGTAATATAACAGAGCTGCATAAATCATAAGATATGGCGACATGTAAAATTGGCAGCGCTTCGCTTTCACAGACAGTGGGGACTTTGTCCAACTTTTAGCGTCACTTGGAAGGAAAGCTGAAAGAAAATAAGCTCTGTGGACGTGAAGCTAGCAAAGCTAGCCACACAGAGATACATATATTGCATCTGCGATGAAAAAAAGTAGTCACTCATGCCTGAATTATTGTGTGGAGGTGTTGACTGAGGTGTTCCATATATGGGACAACGCTGTGACCAAAGTGCAATATCATAATATGACATTCAGGAACGATCCGATTCTTCTGGACGGATCTTTACTAAGGTTGATAGGACTGAAGGCTCAATGAGAGCCGTTCTTTGTACTTG
>NW_006800206.1:2779-23022 GCF_000485575.1 Poecilia formosa | reverse complement strand
TTATTTATTTATTTATTTATTTATTTATTTATTTAATTGGCGAATAAATAAAACAGAAACGTAAGAACGCAGAGGATGCTCATTGCTCTTTGTCTCTTGTCATGGTGGCAGAAGTTGCAGCAGGAGGGGGGATGAGAACAGTCACCTCCTTCTGCTTGGTTACTTCTTGCTTATTGTTCCTTGGCCAGTGTTCATAGTTGAGCATTGTTTACCGTTAATGTATGGCAGGAGACCTCTGCGGATTGTGGCACAGAGATGAAAGCAAAACAGAATAAAGAAGATTTTGAATTGTTACTGGTTAAATTTATTTCAGCTCTAAGTATTTAATATCTAGGTGTTTTTATGGGAATGTGGATCTTTCAGATCAATTTGAGAAGCAATTTTGACAGGTGCACTTTATTTTATTGTGTCACGTAGCACAGGGTACTGGTCTTGGTCTTGACTTGGTCTCGGGTTCGGTGGTTTTGACTACAACACTGCTCCGTTGCTCCTTGGTTGCATGTCCTCCCCTGCCCATCCTTTCAGTTGGATTTCTTTCAAAATAAAAGCCACTAGTAGCAAAGAAGTGAAGTTCATGCTATGTTAGGAGACAAGATGTTTCCATCCCTGAAATTATGATTCATAGAATCACATAGTCTAAACTATGTTACAGAGAGAAAACACAATAAAAACATGCTTTATCTGTGGCATTGTTCATTAAAATGGCACATTTCTGATGTTCTAAAATTAAATACGATCGATTAAATACGATCTTAATGATATTAGCAATTAGATAATGCATTCAGCAAGTACTTTTACTTTTAGTACTTAAGTATTTTTAAAAGCCAGTACTTTTTTACTTTTGCTTAAGTAAAATGTTAATGTGGTACTTTTACTTTTACTTGAGTACATTTTTGTCTGTGTATTTGTACATTTACTTAAGTAAATTTTTTGAGTACTTTCTCCACCACTGGTCATTAACCTAGACAAAATTGTCTTCGTTATGACAACTTGTCATTAATCAAGAAATCATGATTGACAAAAATTTGTCATAAAAGTTTTACCGATTAAACTTTAAAAATTAGCTTTATGTAGTAATATTATATAGCTCTGCCATGTTGCTTAGTCTTAATTTTCTTAATTTAATCGATCCTACAGTTTTACAGCAAGATGTCTACAAAGCACTTATGAACTTTGCATTTGAAACATTATTTTTAACCCTCTGATGCGTAACTGGGTCCTTTTTGACCCGGTGAGGTCATCTTTTTGCAATCAGAAAGAGCGGATTCTTCTTCGTGCTGTCGAGAAAAGTCAAGCTCAGCCCACTTCCCCATGCTGGAGATTTTAGTTTAATAATAACAATAAATAAAGTTATCTTTAAAACTGATTACACAGGTGACATCAAGACCCAACAGTATAGTCAGACGGTAATAAAATTAATCTGGTTGTGTGTGTTGTTATTGTGTCCTGCAAACTTTGCTTTAATTCTATTCTTTCTATTTAATCATAAAAAAACATAATCAGACAGAAAGAGAGTCATGGAACAGGAAGAGCAGGTTTCCTGAAGAAAGAGGAAGTTTCCAGCCTGCAGTGATTAAAAATAGTTCAGATTGCTCATTTTGAGCATTAAAGGTTTAAAGAATAAAATCTAAACATTTTGAGTAATTGGATAAAACCCAGAGTAAAATACTTAATAATGATAACTTATGATTAAACCAATAATTAATATTGGTTTAACCAGTGGTTGATGTTGGTTTCATTATAAGAATATTTACACTTACTCTTAAACTTATGGAAGTACTTACAGGTGAAACAAGTAACTGTAACATGGTATCAAATAATTAGAATAATGGATTATTCTTGGTTTCTTTTCAGAAATGTCTGTAATAACTTACATCATGATTATAATAAGAGTAACTAATAAGTAATGGTTATTATAAAATTATAAATGAATGCTAAATCAGAGAAACTAAAAGGTTATAAATGTGATTTTGACATTGAACTTGAAATGGTGTAAAGTGTGTAACTGTAACTTTAGGTCACTGATGTTGTGTTGGAGGTAGATGGTAGGTGATAGGTCAGGGGAAAAGAGGAACCGAAAGGAGAGCAGAGATGACCAAGGCATTAGGTCATTAGAACAGACATCATGTCTCCAAGATGGTGATGGATATGAGATCTTTCCAGGTACACGCAGAAAACAGAGCAAAGGCCTGAGAAATAACAGTAATCTTGCATATTGATTTAATGATGATTAAAGAAGAGAAATAGAAAATACATATATATGTAATGGTTGGAATGTCTGTACTGTCTGTAATGTATAAATGAAATATATGTTCTGTATTCTCAATTTGTAGTAACAGTAACAACTTGATTGTTGTATGTTGATTATTGATTATTAGAAATGGTAACAACTTGAGTTACAGACTAGATAAGTGATGGAGAATCATACTGAGAGTATAAGTTGATAAAATGACAAGTTGATTATGTTTTGTAATGAATTACAGAAATGAGATGACTGGAGATTTGAGATCGTGAGAAATAAAGCAGACTGTGTCGCAATCAGTACACTAAGCTAGGCGGGGGTGCTGGAACAACTCAAAAAAGGGAAGTAAGTTACAAGAAATGGCCAGATGACCAGTAGAAAAAGGGAAGTACCGAAAAGAGTTGCTGCAATGAGTCACGAAGGAGATGGTGATTGGGAAAGATTGGGACTTTCCACACACTCATGGGGACGAGTCAGAAGTGAGACTTACCGTAGGTTAAGATTGATTTGAATTTGAATTTGTTGTATTATTATACATTTGTAATCTCTGAAAGTGAACCTGCTTGTCATTTACCCCTGCTAAAGCTTGCTTAATAAATTACATACTAAAAATATCAATGAAACTTGCGGACAGTGAGATTAATTGAGTCGTTTGATCATTGTAGTTTCTCCTGATTTCAGTAAAATTAGCATACATGATTCTAGAGATGTGGTGGCTTTGTACTTTCCTTTGGTGAGTGTTAAAATAATGACCCTGGGACTTAAGTCTAAGTCACTAAATCCAATCTAGCCGTTACCAAGTGCCGTTATTCTTCGGAAAAGAGCTACCGTTAACAGGAGTGGTTGTTGAAGCTATGCAGCTGTGAGGGCTACTCAGCTGACTGTTTCTCAACTGAAAAGGGTCATAACTTCTGGAATTGTAGGTAATTAGAGCTAGACAAGTCTTTTCCGCCGCCAGTTTGAATAGAATATCTCCTGTAAGTCGATTCTGGGGTAAAACCCGGGTTTCAGGGATTTTCCGGACCTGTTAGATAGAGAACTGGTCAGTAGTCAGTCGGAGGTGAGATGAAGGCGGGGCTGACTATTGCGTAATAACAAACAGTGCTTTCAGAGGGGAAATAACGAGGGGAATCCCAAACAGCTGACACGGCGCAACCCAAATCCAGCGGACATTGGAGATGATATGTGGAAGCAACATTAATATTTATTCAACATTTCGTGCAAAGAATATAGAAATGACGAGGAGAGAAGTTGGAGCTAAATTGCTACCGCAATTGATAAACCCGGTAACTTTTCAGCTGTTCTTCGTTAACGTGACATAAACAGGTTACAGTGATTTTCATTCAGTCAGGACTTTACGCTGACTCTAGCCACATGCATCACAGGTAGATTCTAGTAATGTTGTGTTCTGTGTTTTCTGTGTAGTTATTTTTGAGGTTTTCTGTGTTTAGCCCTGCCCCTGTCCTGTCTTCCCTGTTGATTGCTTCCCAGGTGTGTCTCATTCCCTGATTACCCTCCCTGTGTATTTAAGTCCACCTGTTGTCTTTGTCTCTTGTCGGATCCTCGTCATACATCGTCTAGTCTTGTCAATGATAGTTCGTGTGCCGGTGTTACGTCAACACCGGCACAGTTGAACTGTTAAGTCCTGTGTCGGCATCAGCTCTCGTGTGCAGTCTTCTCCTGATCAGTCGCTACCAGTGTTAGCTTTATCTCCGCTCACTGTGCTGCCTGTTTTCTTGGACTTTTGAGTTGCTTCCATTAAATTCATCCTTCATCTTTCAACCTGGGTTCTCTGCATTCATTCTCACCACCATACACCGCTACATCATGACAAGTAAAGTATTAATTAAAATTACAATTACAAGTCCTTTAAAATTACAAGTCCAGTTAACTGGATCGAACCCAATTGAACCGTTATACCTAGGATTTCTGTCGGCTGATGTGTGGTCTCTCAGGTTTTGAAAATCGGCCGACAATCAGCCGACAACTCGTGTAGTGTGCGCTGGACATTACACAAAGGAAATGAGGAAGGGAGGGTCAGTGGAGAGCACCGGAGTTGATCATTTTTTTCATTCGGTGTCATCAACAGAAGGAAAAAAGGCAGGAAGAGACGATAAAGCCGATCATTAAAATGAGGTCGATAGGTTTAATTTATCGTGCGATTAATTGATTTATCATTAAGTGAAAAGATAGACTCATGTGCCTAAAACTATACACTAAATGATGCAATCTGAATAACAGTGGCAGTCTGTCTGAACTTCTGCCAAACAAATATTTGATCAGAATAATTTTGTTCAGCTTTAGTTATTATGCTACTTGTGTTAAGAAATAATTGTATTGCACTTCATAACCAGTCACGTTAACTAGACATTTGTCTGTCAATCTATCATTCTGACAGTGTGCAGAAAGGGACATTTTTGGAATAGTATTTAAATAAATGCTGAATTATGATGACACTGTTTTTTGTTTTTGTTCTTTTTTTAAGTGACCACAATGAATTGAGTCATCACCGACTATGAGAATCTCCAGAAGAGATTCACCAAGTGTGAATTCATGAAAATTCATGATGATTAACTATTGCAAGAACAGCTGTAATTTCTGAGCATTTCTGGACACCTTCAAAGAGCTGCTGCCAGAAAATGAAGACAAGAAGAAGATCTCCTGTTTTCAGAGCATTACAGGAAGGCTATAACGAAGGAGATGGCTGACACCATCAAAGCAAAAAATGTTACTGTTGAAAGAACCTATTTTCTTAAGTTAAAGAATAAGTTATTCTGTTTTAGTTTTTCAATCAGTATTTCAGAGTAACAATATACTGACCAGTTGTTAAACCCTCTGTTTGAAGAACAAGTTATTTGTTTTATTCCAATGTACAAAGGGTTTGTTCTACAGCTATGATGGTAGTGATAAGTAGTTCAGTGTGTTTCACTTCACTTGAGGTAACAGTGACACTGTTAGCATAGCATTTGACACTGTAATAACACTAAAAGACATTTTTATAACTGTTGCTACTAGTTTCACTTTACTTGAGGTAAGAGTTAATATTAATGACATCTTCATAATTTTTCCTACTTGTTTCACTTTACTTGAGGTAAGAGTTGATATCAATGACTCTGTTAGCATAGCATTTGACACTGTAATAACACTAAATAACATCTTTATAACTGTTGCTACTTGTTTCACTTTACTTGAGGTAAGAGTTAATATTAATGACACTGTAATGACACTTAAAGACATCTTCATAACTGTTATTACTTGTTTCACTTTACTTGAGGTAAAAGTTAATATTAATGACATCTTCATAACTGTTGCTACTTGTTTCACTTTACTTAAAGACACTGTAACAACACTTAATGACATTTTCATAACTGGTGCTACTTGTTCCACTTTACTTGATGTAAAAGAAATTTTTATTGACTCTTATTTAAAAAATTTGACAGTGTAATAAAGCTTAATGAAATCTTTATTGTTGGTCCTACTTGTTTCGCTTTATTTCAGGTAGTGGGAATATCAATTGCTGTTTTATTAAAGCTATTGGTAGTGTAATAACAATGAAATCATTATGACTACTATATGACATATGATTCTTGGTTAATGTCAAGTTGTCATAACAAAGACATTTTGAATAATGTCAACTTTGTATTAAAAGTGTCATGATTCACCGAATGACACTCTATGACAACAGTCATAAATATTCATGAAGACTTATTCATGTTCATGACAGGTGTTATGTCATGTTTATGACAGTGTCATGTCAGTCTTATTCACACCCCTTCAAATAAAGTGTTACCCATTACGCTTAGGTATATAATAAACTTTGTCTCATATGGTTATATTTGTATTATTGATATTTAATACCTCAGATGGAGTAGCTTCTCAACGAATAAGCAATTTCCCCTTGGGGATCAATAAAGTATATTCTATTCTATTCTATTAATGTTCACATTAATAGAATAGAATACATCACAAACTAAGGACATGCTCTTTGACTTTTGGAAACCTCAATCTAGCATCACTTCTTGTACAATCATTCAGAACATAGAAGTCATAAATGACAGTGGGGAGTAATACTTGGGAACTGTTAGTGAGAACAAGACAAGCATGTGTTTGTGTTTTGAATCAAACACAAATGCCGTGTACAAGAAGGTCCTTTTTAAGAAAACTGAGTTCCTTTAAATTTTTTGTAATCTATTAATGATCCTATTTTATGAATGTTTTGTTGAAGCAGTTCTCTCTTACTGTTGTCACTTGATTTGATTTCCTTACTGTTCTCAGTGAAAATAGGCAGATGAGGCTCAAACTATGTAATTGGAGTGCAGACACTCCAATTACACAGCTACAGAAGAAGAAGGTCTATGAAAAACAACCTGACTTCTTAAGTGGATATATCATGCTTTTAAATACTTCCTGTAGCGGCCTCTCGGATTGAACAGCCAGACGCAGGGAGTTTCAAACGGGTGCAATTTAATCTCAACCTTTTTTACCACCGTGAAAACTGTAGTATAAAACAAAAGGATACAGAGCCGTTGGACATACTCAGCTCTTGTATAAAACCAACATATTCAGTTATACACAAAAATAATACGTTATGTCCTTTAACTCGTCAATATACAGTTTTGTTTATAAACCACGACATTCTACTGTTTCTTAAATAAACCTATAACATTTCTTATTATAAATCACAATTACTTATATTTATACCTCATTCTGTTTTCCAAGGGCGCCATTTTAAAGATTTTCTCCGGGTTTCTTTATAATCTAACGTTGTCTCATCTCGCAGGGTGTAACCACAGAACAAACAAAGAAGAAATCTACCGTTCTTTAAAATAAAAGCCTAAATTAACCACTAGGAGTCACTGTTGGACCAATGAACAAGGAGAATTTTCCAATTTAGCAGTTATTTACACTCCCACCAAATCCTTTTACAATGAATGAACAAAGTAATAATACATAAAGAGTAAATGAATTGAACAGGATTTTTTTGACTCTACTAAATAATGTAGACTAAATATGTTCGCATAAAATTACCATGAAATAAATAAACAGTACAAAAGTTGTTCATCTTTTCTCATCAATTTTCCAAAAGAATAACTAAATTCTGAATTGGCCTCTTAATAATTGAAGGTTTAGAAGAAGAATTTGACTTTCGTTCACTGACCTGAACTTTGGCTTCACGGACCAATCCATCACTGCCTTGAACAGTGTCAACTACTCGTCCTAGTTGCCACTGATTTCTTGGATGGTTATCGTCTTTGATAATGACAATGTCCTCCTTGAGATTGCGTTGAGCTGAGTGCCATTTCTGTCTCATGGAAATGTTCATCAAATATTCCTTTTTCCAGCGACTCCAGAATTGTTCAATGAGATACTGCACTCTCCTCCACCTCTGTGGCATATAGGTCCTCTTTGACAAACACTCCAGGGGGAGGGACAGCAACCTTAGATTTCATCATAATGAGATGGTTTGGTGTTATGGGCTCAAATGCTTGAGGATCATTGATTCCATCCACTGTTAATGGGCGGCTATTGATAATAGCCATGGCCTCATATAACAATGTCCTGAGGGATGCGTCATCAAGTCGGCCTGAGCACTGTGCGAAGGTAGCATTCAATACATTTCTGATGGTTCTGATTTGTCTTTCCCATACACCACCTGCATGACTGGCAGAGGGGGAATTGAAAACAAATTCACACTGTTTATCAGCCAAGAAAACGTCTAGTAACTTAGTGTCACATCGTTTCAGTGCTTGTGTGAACTCGTTCCTGGCACCAACAAAATTAATGCCTTGATCACAGTGCAGTTGGCTTACAACTCCTCTAATGCTAATAAAGCATCTCAGTGCATTTATGAATGAGTCAGATGACAAATCTTCAAGCATTTCGATATGGACAGCTCTAGAGTAGAGACATGTGAAAATTAAGTCATGTCTTTTGTACTCTTTGCGGGCTTTCTTCACAATGAAAGGGCCAAAACAGTCCATGCCACTATATGTGAAGGGTGCAGAGGATTCAACACATTCTTTAGGAAGGTCAGCCATTCTCTGCTTTTCCGTCAGCCACCTAAGTTTTCTGCAAAACACACAATCGCGTATCAGCTTGGCTACCAACTTGCTCCCACCAATGACCCAGAATCCATTGATCCTAAGCTCCATTTGTGTCTGGCCTCAACTCTGATGGCATGTCTTAGCATGGTAGTGTTACACAATCAGCTTAGTAATATGACTGTTGTTGGGTAGTATTACTGGGCAGTCATCAACAGAGAGATGACTGCTTCAATCTCCCTCCCATGTGGAGAAGCCCTTCACACCAGATAGGATCAAGACTAAAAAGGATGCTGGTGTTTGGAATGTCTTTTTCACCTTCTAGTATCTTTAACTCATTTAGGAAGGTTTGTTGTTAAACAATCTTAATCACAGTTTCAGCTGCTCTTTGTACTTCTTCAACAGTCATATTTTCGCTATGTTGTTGCTTTGAGCCTAGTCTCTTGATTCTTGCAATCACCTTCAGAAGTGTTGTCCAAGAGGAAAACCGATTCAGGCGTTCGAGGATGTCATTACTGCTTTTGACTTCATTTACAAGCACCTGAATTGTCTTTACTTCGGGATCACAGACAAGCAATTCTGTGAATGAATATCTGAAGCACATAGACTGCTGGATTTTCTGAGGTTTCAACATACTGCCACTGATTAGGATCACTGTTATCTCTAATCAGTTGAACACGGTTGGCAACAAATATGTGGAACCTGCGAGCATCATTATTGATGTTCCCTAGTACAACTCGTGAGTCAGTCCAGAAAAATTCTTGATCTATCTTCATATCAAGTTCACATCTTAGCATAACACTGACTTTTGTAGAAACCACTGCTGCTGCAAGTTCTAATCTTGGGATACTTGTGATCTTTGAAGGACCAACTCTTGCCTTTGCTATCACAAGACTGCAGTGGATTTCACCCTTGTCATTTATGTACCTCAGGTAAGAACATGCACCATATCCTACACAACTGGCGTCTGAAAAATGGTGCAGCTCTACTCGGACAACATTGTGGAAGTCAGCGGGATGATAACATCTCGGAATTGAGATCTCTTTCAGTCTCTGTAGATCATTTATCCATTTCTCCCACCGTGGCTTTATATCTTCTGGGAGAGGATCGTCCCACCATTCAACTATTGAATGCCAAGTGCACGCTCCGATGAGGCTGGATCCAAACCATGGGGCTCGATGGCTGCTGCTACTTCTGAAGGACCCAAGCAGGCGAGAGCAGCTTCCTTCTTTGAATTGAATTTGTGAAGCCGTAAGCCTCTCTTTTTACACAACTCTTGTGACTCAATGATCAGTTTCTTGGCTTCCTCTTCTGATGGGACACTAACTAAGCCATCATCCACATAAAGGTTTTTCTCAATAAATGTGGCTGCTTGAGGATAGTTAGTCTTGTGCTGCTATGCTAGATGCTTTAGCCCAAAATTGGCACATCCTGGAGATGAAGCAGCTCCAAAGAGATGAACTGCCATCCTGTACTCATGTGGTTCTTTCTCCAAATCTCCTCTTTTCCACCAGAGGAATTTAAGATAATTTCTGGATTCAGGAGTGACAGAAAATTGGTAAAACATTCTTTCTATGTCACAAATTATTGCTATCGTCTTTTTCCTGAAGCGACATAGCACTCCTAACAAAGGATTGATTAAATCAGGCCCAGTAAGCAGTGTGTCATTAAGCGAAACACCATAGAATTTGGCTGGACAGTCAAAAATAACTCTCAGCTTATCTGGCTTCCTGGGATGGTAGATGCCATGATGTGGAAGGTACCACTCTGTTTCTCCCTCAAATATTGAAGGGGCAGGCTCTGCATCACCTTTATTTATGGTTTCTTCCATGAATGTTTTGTATTGTTTGTAATATTGTTTGTTGGCCTTTAATTTCCTCTTAAGACACTGCAGGCAAGCTTGGGCTAGTCTAGACTAGTCTAGACCTTTAAAATGTCAGTCGTCGATGGGATTGCTAGCTCCTTTACTGTGAGCCGATGCACAAAGCTTTGACTTCCTTGTCTGCCTAGGTGGGGGTTTGATGAGCCTATTATACTCTATCCTAGTTCTGATCTTTGTGCAAAGGGTTGGTTTTTGTCACCTGTTATGTGGAGCTAGGGCAGCTAGACAGTCGTATCCAATGAGAAGCCCTACATCACAGTCTTGAACGGGTGGTAACTTATCTGTCAAGCTTTTGAGATGAGGCCACATCAATGCAGTTTCTTTTGTTGGGATATAAGACTTGTCTATTGGGATGAAGTCTCTGCTGTAAGCTTGGTTGGATGTAACTCTCTGAGTTAAGTCCTCAAACTTGTAGACCATGAACACTCTTGCTGGAAATAATTGTGTCGACAGCAGTCATAGCACTGAGTTTCAACTTTGTTGGATGGAAATCCACATTCAGTCTGTCAATGACATCTTCTAACACAAATGTTGAGTCACTCTGTGTGTCCAGCATTGCATATGTTAGTACTTCTTTGTGTGGCTCTTGTAATGAAGACACAAGTACTGGTACAATACTGGTGGTGGCAGAAGCATGCTGTGTTGATGTATGCGACACGACTCTGTGTGTTTCTTTACTAGCATGTTCTTCTGCGGAAGTGGAGCTATTTGTTGTTGTCTCCACAGGTCTTTCCTTCTTCTCTTCATGTAAGCAGGTTGGATGACGACGTCTGCATATTTTGCATGTGTGTCGTCTCTTACAATCCTTTGTCATATGACCTTTTCTCAAGCACCCAAAGCAGAGCCGATTTTCATGTATGAATGTCCTTTTGTCTTCAACACCTTTTGATGTGAAAGTAGGACACCCGGTGATGCCATGGGCTTCACTTTTACAAACATAGCAAGGTGATTTTGGTTTACAGCTATTTGTATCCTGTGTCCCATGACTGGAACCTTTTTGTAGTGCATTTGTGTTGAAAGTTTTGGCTCTTTTTGGGGTTCTGTCATCTGGAAACTTGAAATTTCCCCCCAACAGGGGTGAGGCGATGGGATTACAGGCTATTTTTGCCTGTTTGCTCAAAATCTCTGTGAAGCATTTAAAATCTGGATAATCACCTGATCCATCAAGTTCCTCTACAACTCTTTGACTCCACTTGTGAACAATCCATTCAGGCAATTTTTTGAGCAATTTATGGTTCTCTTTACAGTCATTGAGTCCCTATCCTCAAGCAATGTGGAATTGCTTCTTTGCAGCCTTGGAGGAAGTCAGAAAACTAATGTAGCGCAAGTGAGTCATTTGCGTTGACCTTTGTCCATCTTGCAAGCTTGTCGTGGAAGGCTTTCTGTATAATAAACACGTTTCCATATCTGTCTTGTAAGACTTTCCATGCTTCGATGTATGCACTTTTTGAGTCTCGATAAAAGAAACCTTGGTAACACTTTATTTGAAGGGGGTTGAATAAGACTGTCATGACACTTTCATAAACATGACATAACACATGTCATGAACATGAATAAGTCTCCATGAATATTTATGACTTTTATCATAAAGCGTCATTTGGTAAATTATGACACTTTTAATACAAAGTTGACATTATTCAAAATGTCTTTGTTATGACAAGTTGACATTAACTAAGAAATCATTACTGTTTAAACTTTACCTTTAATAACATAAAGTTACCTAATTTTTAAAGTGCAATCAGTAATACTTTTATAACAAATTTATGTCAGTAATGATTTCTTGGTTAATGTCAACTTGTCATAACAAAGACATTTTAAATAATGTCAACTTTGTATTAAAAGTGTCATAATTTACCGAATGACGCTTTATGACAACAGTCACAAATATTCATGAAGGCTTATTCATGTTCATGACAGGTGTTATGACAGTGTCATGTCAGTCTTATTCAACCCCCTTCAAATAAAGTGTTACCAAAACCTTCAACAGCTTTGCATGCTTCTCCAGCAAGATAATTTCTGAGATAAAACATGTTCTCACTTGCTGGGATGGGCTTTCTGTCAATAAAAGTCATAGATGACATCTTCCAATCAGTAAACCTCTAAGGATCTCCACTAAATACTGTGGGTTCAGGGACTGGCAAGCGACTCATACTTGAGCTGGCGAATGCTTCAGCTAGATTGGATGTTTCTAGATTTATTGTCACCTCAGGAGATGATTGGTAAGGTTGGAACGATGCAGCATCTGGATTTAAGCAGGGTTTATCTCTAGAGAAGACAGGATTAGTTCTGTAATTAATATCTTCAATTTCTTCAACATTGTTTTCACAGTGTTCAAATTCCTCATATGCTCTAACACGAGCTGCCGCTACAGCTATTTCCTTTTCTTCTTTTAACCGCTGCAGTTTTGCTCTTTCTTGTTCCAGCTGTTGTTGCATTTCCACTTCCTTTTGCGTCATTTCTGACAGCATTTTTGATTGCTCCACTTTAGCAGCAAGCTCTGCTTGTGCATCTGCCTTGCTGTTATTAGTACTAGATGAACTGGAATGCCTGCTTGAACTCTCTGATGACTTTGATGAGTTTATGGTATCAGTTTGAGTGTGACCAAAGATAGATCCATGTTCATCTTTGTTTAATGTTTCTCTTACTCTTTCTTTCTCAAGATGACTATTATAATATTTATCAATAGTCTCTATACGATTGTTTATAGGTCACAGATTTCTTTTGTGATTGTAACACAGGCTTCCATCTTTTTGACAATCTCTGCTGTGGTGTTACTGTTACGTATAATGGGTTTGTACTGCAGTCTTACAGCATCATACTTTGCTTGAATGCTTTCCTGTAAATCACTGAGTTCTTCTAATGTACAGAGGGCCTTTAGTGTTTTCCTAGTTTCTCTTGCTACCCACTTCCAAGAATCATAAACTTTGTGGAACGCTTTCTCACGTTTTTTGTTCTCTTGGATGTGCATCTTCTGGCCTTTTTCTGTTAATTTTCTTTCTCTGGAACTAAACAGCATGTCAACAGAATTTTCTGTTTTCTCTGTTGGAAGTGACATTTTATTTGCTTTCTGTCTGCTTTGGGTTCACAGAAGACTTTTTTAACTATCCCTTGACACTATGCCAATTCAGTTGTGCTGTGAGCTTGTTCTTGTGATTGTCCATTTTAACTTTATGCTTTATCTTGCCTGTGTGAGATCATTGGTGCGAGAGGAGACAGTTTCGTTCCAGATGGGATGGTGTCAGCTTCACTGCAGAAAGATCTGGTCTCTTGCATTGAGTTTTCACTGTAGCGGCCTCTCAGATTGAACAGCCAGACGCAGGGAGTTTCAAATGGGTGCAATTTAATCTCAACCTTTCTTTCCATTGACACTGTGAAAACTGTAGTATAAAACAA
The DNA here is from genome assembly GCF_000485575.1 of Poecilia formosa. Classification (NCBI taxonomy): domain Eukaryota; kingdom Metazoa; phylum Chordata; class Actinopteri; order Cyprinodontiformes; family Poeciliidae; genus Poecilia; species Poecilia formosa. The sequence continues at coordinate 9,464 of NW_006800206.1, read as the reverse complement.
AAGGATACAGAACCATTGGACATACTCAGCTCTTGTATAAAATCAACATATCAATATTCAGTTATACACAAAAAGAATACGTTATGTCCTTTAACTCGTCAATATACAGTTTTGTTTATAAACCACAACATTCTACTGTTTCTTAAATAAACCTATAATATTTCTTATTACAAATCACAATTATTTATATTTATACCTCCTTCTGCTTTCCAAGGGCGCTATTTTAAAGATTTTTTCCGGGTTTCTTTATAACAGTGGTTCTTAACCTTTTTTGAGGTACCGAACCCCCCAGTTTCATATGCGCCTTCACCGAACCCTTCTTATCCCCACCCCGCCGACACACAAAATACTTTGTGGTATTCTGATTTAGTAATGTAATTGTATTAGCTGCGTTACCACCCCCACGGCACTAGAGGCAGTAGCAACCCCCAAAAGATGCGACTAAGGAGCAGATTTAGACTATAGAATTTGGTAAAAACGGTGAGTCTTGCTGAAGCAATTAAAGACACAAGTTCAAATCCATGCTGAGAGTGGAACTCCTTCAATCAGTGCTCCTCCGCAGCTCTGATTGGCTAAGCAATGTAACGTGATCCTCTGCCTCAAGTGATGGCAAAGCGGGGCGCGTCATCACGACTTTACACAAGTGTGTCTTATCTCTTATCTCTGCGGCAGAGGCTCCGCCGAACCCCTGAGACCGACTCACCGAACCCCTGGGGTTCGATCGAACCCAGGTTAAGAACCACTGCTTTATAATTTAACGTTGTCTCATCTCGCAGGGAGTTGCTAGGTAACCACAGGACAAACAAAGAAGACATCTACTGTTCTTTAAAATAAAAGCCTAAATTAACCACTAGGAGTCACTGTTGAACTAATGAACAAGGAGAATTTTCCAATTTAGCAGTTATTTACACTTCCTTTTCACATGTAAATCTTTCACTTATGGCCTATATAAAGTAGAACTTGGATGCTTTGGTCTGAATTCTTGGTTGTTGTAGCTGCACAGTCCACTGGTTTACCTCTGTTCTGAGGTGCATTTCAGAGTTTTGCATTTTTTTGAATGTGAATGAGACATTTCATGCCCTTTGAAATATTCATCCAACCTTCCATGTTGGAGCCAGAGTCTGACCCAGAGCAGGAGAATGAAGACAACCAATCTGCAGAACCACACATTCAAATGAATGCATTGCCATGGTAATTACTGTATTAACAGTACCAACTACCTACAATATGTAGAGTAGGCTAACTATAGTGTCCATGCATGTCAGATACCTAACAGACCTCTAAGGTGTAAAGAGAGCAGTTGAGTTCATACGAAGCATACAAAGAGGCAGCTAAACGCTAGAACACAGCACTAACAGAAGCAGAAGGCTTAATGCTGCTATCAACCCAATACCGGAACGTGATTATCAACACACTAAATTTATGTCAAAAATTAGCTTTGCTGTCATTTTAGTGTTATTAGAAGTTTACTGCTTGTTTTAGTAGATAGAAGGAACTGAGGCCTCAAAGTCTTTTGGAAAATCCCTCTTGATATTGGTGGAGGTTGCTGAAGCAATCGTCCTTGAGTGATCCATGCAAATGGATTTTCCATGCAGATCTGGGTACATTCCCCCCAAAAAATCTAATTTGACCAGACACTTTGAAGAGGCTCTGATGACGGGGTGGCGATGTAAGGAATCCTGTGTGTTGATACACACTAAAACCGAACATATTGACTTGTTTACTTGTAACTTCTGTATAATTAGACTTGGACTACAAAATTGCAAGGAAAAACAAATGCAGATTCACAAAACTGGTTAGCCAGAAGTCATGACCTTGGTTAGCAGTTCCACAGCAAATGTGGTGACGTTATAATGTTATAGTAAATGGAGGAAAATTAACAGACTCAAAAATTTAACCCAAAATTAATATAAAGATATCTACAGAGCACCGGAGAGAGTAAGTTTAAATTTTTTAACTCCTAGACACTCAAAGTACACAAAAATGTTTTTAAGGGTTAAAAAAGTGCATAATATGTCCCCTTTAATGCCTGTTATAAGGTAGGGGTCATGCTAAGGAGTTTCCTCCTTAGCATAGTCCGGAAGGCTTTTTTTTTTTTTTTTACATTTTTAACTGAGTGTTATTTTTAAGAGTTGTATACATGGTCAGTCTAATGGATGGAAATGTTGGCGAGTCCCTGAAAGAGTTCAGTTTGATTTAATCTGTTTTATCTTCCTTCATGAGGAATAACTTAGAAACTGAAGGAAGACGACAATCTATAGTCTTTTAAGGTAATCTATGTTACAGCTGGTCTGTATGTGTGCGCGCGCGTGTGTGTGTGTGTGCGTGTGCGTGTGCGTGTGTGTGTGTGTGTGTGTGTGTGTGTGTGTATGCATGTGTGTGTACATCCTCCTCCCTCTGATAACAATAAAAGCTCTGTGGAGGGTATGCACCACTACAACCCTTGATAGAGATACAGAGAGAGAGGGAGTGGGGATAGAGATCAGGGGAAAAAAAGAGGTCTGATTTGTGGAGTGTGCCTCACACCCTCCTCTGGGTGCCCCCTTTCCTTTGGGTGCCCCTCTCCTCTCTCTCTCTTTTCTCTCATTCCTTTCTTCTTTGCCACTCTGATGTAATCCAAAGGCCTCCACAGGAGCAGCTGCACAGCGAACCAGTCTTCCCTCCTTCCCTCTCCCTTTCTCTAAGTCTCTTTCTCTCTTTTCTTTGCACTTTCAGAGGCATGTGAGGCGAGGCGAGGGAGAGGAGGGTGCTCAGACACAATTGGGGTCTTTTTCTGTCCTGAAAAAAGGGGACTATCGCCTCACATCTCCTTCTGTCGCCCCTCTACTGTACTATATTGAAGGTGGGTGGATGGGTAAATGCAGAAGCACAGTGTCTTGATGTGCTCAAAGGCAAACTTAATGAGGCTGTATACATAAATACTCAGCCAGACTGCAAATTTCTGTGCAGACCTACTGGTTTTATGTATCATATTTAATAGGGATGGAACGAAGCATCCATTTTACTTAAATTTCTCTTGAAATACAGTTTTATTGGCCATAAAATTAAGGATAAACAGCCCAGAAGAGAAAATAATCTTTAAGCTATGCATAATGCAGTGTTTTATGAGATATTGGCATCTGTGTAGAAGTGAGAAGTGTAAAATTCTTTGTCATGGGAAAACATTTTTAAAATTATTATAGCAGCCCCTACAGGTTGTAATGTGCATTGCACCTCATGTTTCAAAGCAGCTGCATACTGAGACGGCTTTTTTAGTTTGACTTCCAAAAATTCCACCAGATACCTACTGATCGGGTTTGACGCTTCTGAAGCTGAGACTTTTCTATAGATCTGAAGTTAGTCCTTAACACAGCCAATGACTGTACACTACTTAGAAATTATTTGTATGACAACTACTCTCTTAAGAATTCAGATAAGATTCTTTAATCTTTTAAGCATGTCAAAGAATACTCTAAGTATTAAGAAAAAAAATGTACAGCAGATTTGATGGTAAAGATAATGTGATGTGTATGGAAGGAAATCATGCAGATGCATTTAAAAGGCCATTTAAGAGTGGTCATAATAGAACACTTTTACTATATTCTGGAACTCCAAAAATCATGATAAATCATAAAGATTACAGTGTTCATAATGAAAGTTCCATGAATGCACAAATATTGGGTATATATTCCTCGCTTCTCAGATAATAAGGTTCTTTGCTTAAACCTTTGTTTAGTACATGTATAATGACTATATACAGATTAGCATCAGATACAATAGTTAATACATCTTGTACTGTAGCTTTTCTCTATGAGTTATGGTGGGATGAAACTGGAGATGGACAGACAGGTTGAGGTTTCACCTGGCTGTTATGAGCTTCCTCCAGAGAGTGGCTGGACTCAGCCATAGAGATGGAGTGGGCAGTTCTGTTAGCCTGGGAAGCTCAAAGTAGAGCTGCTGCTTCTCTGTTTCAAAAGGAGTCAGCTGAGGAGTTCTAAGCATCTGATCAGGATTCCCCCTGAAGGGCTCCATGTGGAGGGTTTCCAGAAACCTCCACATGGGAGGAGTTCAGTCTGATCTGGGATCCCACAGCATGAGTAAGAGGATGTCCCTGGTTAGAAGGATGTGCAAGTTGCTTTGACTTGTTGCCTCAGTGACCCAGTCTCAGATAAGCAGAAGACAATGAATGAATGGGTGAGTGACCCTCTAGTTCTAAAACACCCAGAGATATACATTGAGTGTTTAATAGTATATCTCAGAGTGAGTCGGGATTGATAGTTTTATCACCCAACTCAGTTATTCTAACTGCAGTTCATCCATCCATTGTCTGTACCTGCTTTTCCCTGTAGAGTTAGTGGGGTACAGATGCATGTCTCAAGTAGTGGGTTAACCCTGGAAATGTCTCCAGGGTACATTGCAGAGTAACAAAGAGACACAAAGGATAAACAACCATGTACACACACTCCAGCTTCCTCTCACACAGATCAGTGAGAGGAAGCTGAAGTACCAACACAGAGACCCAGAATGCACATGGAGAACACACACACTCCAAGCAGAGAGACCCCAGGCTGGCGATTCAAACCCAGGACCTTTTGCCACAAGGCAGTCTTGCTAACAAATGTACCACTATGCAGCCCTGGGAGGTTAGATTAAAAATGGTAACTGCAAGATTATAAATTAGGAAATCAGTCATGTCTAAAATTAACAATTTTAGTTGATTCTGAATTTGATAAAGAGGCGACTCCCTTATCTCTTCCTGTTTTTGTACAGTAATGATAAAGAAAAAGATGCTAACACTAAATACAGAAGTCAACTAGCCATACATTGGAAACAGATATGCAATTTACTTTGACATATTTAAAGTAAAGATTAATACAATCCTGTTGGTCATCCAAAAAACAAGTGAACAGAAGGGATGGGAAAAGGTAAGTTGCCAGACAATCAAGGATCAAGCTCCCTGCTAATTTGGCATAGCTTATAAAGAATGTACGTGTGTGTGTGTGTGTGTGTGTGTGTGTGTGTGTGTGTGTGTGCGCACACACATGAGGGTATCCTCATGTGTGTGCACATGAGGGTACCCTCATGTACCCTCATGTGTGCATGAGGGTACATATGCCCCTGCATATGTGTTTGTCTAGGTTACCATCCAAGCCCAGGGCTCCCAGCCAAACTAGTAACTTCCACAGCCAGGATCAGTGCAGGGTGGCACACTTCACAGACAACATGGCACTGTAGCCAGTGAATGTGTGTGTGCGGGAGGGTACAGCTCCATGGGTGGGCTGGCCTGTTCAGCTGCCTCTTTGGCACCATGGGCGTCTGGGCAGCAGCATTTCAACCAAACAAACGCAATACTAATGAAGAGCTTTTGACTTGTGCCACTAAACACTTGAACTAGTTGAGGCTTATTGTGTAGAAAGCCATGCAGCTTTGATTGGTGTGCTTTATTGTTCTGTGGCTGCAGTAAAAGTCTTGGCCATAAACCCAACATGTACAAAAAGTGTAATTTCAGGAGAGCACAGAGACATTTGCTGTGAAACTTAAGGTAGACATTTTCCTTGTGGGCGTTTTGGATGTGGAAATTTTTTTTTATCCCTCATTTTGTTTGTGCAAAAAGTAAGGCCAGCTGTTGGGCCTGATTACTAAGCAGGCTTCAGTTGATTGTATAATCTCTGGCAGTCAAAGCTCTTCAGTGTCAAGGTGCGACAGTTTGGACATTGTCAAGTGTGCCCACACACATCTGTAGATGCAGGCTGGAAATTCCACAAGTTATTCTTCAGAAGAGCTCAAAGAAAGCAGGAAAATATGGTCTCTTCGAATCATATTTGAAGACTTTTCCTGAATGACAGTATCCAATGCATTTAGCGGAATCTGTGAGTGGTGACTCATTGAGCTCCAAAAAAAAAATTATATTTCATACATACGCTCAGCATAAAAAAGAAAATTTGTGCTTGGTCAGTAATTTCCTTGCTGTTAATGCTCATATGCTTTTAAGAAATAAATTCTATATCATTAGAAAACCTGTTTATTTCGAGTTAAATTGTGTCACAAGAAGAAATGTATTTGTGGGTTGACTAGCCAACTTAAAAATTGAGGTTACGTCCATGAAAACGTTGCCCATAATAGTCTGTTTGTGCAAAACCCAAACAGATTAATGTGGAATTTGCTTTTGTTTGATGTTTATGTTTTGGATTGAAAGAACATATTTATCAGTTTATCAGTGGTGATCTGTCAGGGCCTACCGGCCTAAAAAATATATCGGTCAAACTGTTAATTTTTGGTCTATGATTAGTAAAAACGTCTGATTGTCTGTCCGTTTCCTTTCATAGCTTTTCCCCTGGTTTCTGCTTCCTGGCGAGATTTCTTTATGTTAAAACATTTCACCAATTACATTTTAGCCATCATTTGTTGAACAGAAAAATCTGCATGGAGGCCTTCACAATCCGTTCTGCAGGCTTTCTGGCAAGTAACTATCAATCAAATTGGTTTCTTTAACCAATCATATGCAGAGTAAGTGGCACCAAGGCCTTCGACCAGGCGTATGAAGTAAGGTTATTCACATGATTATTGAATAGTCAGAAAGTGTTCTAGCTGGAGTTAGCAAACTGCATCTGGAGTGAACAAATGCCAGCTGTATTCATTTAAATTATGTTTTGTGGACCAGAAGAAGAACCGTTAGGTTCACCGCCAGGGGCTCTTTGCACGTACG
>NW_006800206.1:0-2337 GCF_000485575.1 Poecilia formosa | reverse complement strand
GTCTCGATACACTCTGGTCTTGGTCTTGTCTTGGTCTTGGGTTAGGTGGTCTTGAACACAACACTGCTTTGTAATTAAAAAGCACTGTGTTTCATTATCCATGCTGTGCATTCATATGCATGTTGGTAACTCTTTGGCTGAGAATGACATGAGTTTAGAGAGGCACTTAGGACCGCCCTGGGTCCTAAGTAACTGTGTTGGAGAACGTAAGCTCAGTAGAACATAGCAGCCATCAGTGTAACTCATGCCAGACATATGAATGTTGTTTGTATTTTCAGAAAACGACAGAAAGTAAAGAAATTTACAGCCACTGCATGTCTCGACGTCTCTATTGGTCGAGTGTGCAACAAAACTGTTTCTGAAACACACATGGAAAAAGAGTAGGAGTAAGTGGAGAAGGAGAGAGTAGCTTGAATGCTGAGAGGCTGAAATGACAGAATGAAGTGGAGGAACTCAATGCCGGTGAGTGGATGCAGCTGGGGAAGGGAGCAGGTAGAGGCAAATGATCAACAGCTGCGCTCTGTCACTTCTTAAACAGGTCATTCTGAAAGGAAATTACCTGTTTAAATCTCATTATCTGCAGATCTTATGCAAAAAATGTAATGAACATTTTGAATTGTTTAAAGTGAAGCACAATATGTCTCCTTTAAAGGGAAAGAAGCAGCATTTTCTGCCAAAAAACACTGGAACAAAACAAAGAAAAACAAATCACAACTGTTTGAAATAATAAATAGCTCTCAGACAATTTGCTCTGCAGAGACGATGACTTTCAACAAATCAACCATCAATGATGGGGCCTATGTCTGTCTTGCATTCCCAGTTTTGAGTTGATGTTAAATTTGTGTTCACTTCCCTGTGATAGTCAAACAGTCAAACGTTTCCTTCTGCCAGTTTCTCTGTGTTCTCCTGCTGTGCTCACAAACACAATTACAATACTAACAAAATTCTGTTTGTGTATTTTTCTTTAAAAGAGAAGTTGTTACAGAACAAATTAATAGAATCTAAATATTTGAAGATTGAACACAGAAGGGAATTTTTTGTGTGTGAACAACTGAATGCAAAGTTGTGCAGGCAAGATTTCATGGTTAATTGATCACAGGCATCTCAGGCTTACCCTCATGACAGCTGCAGAAGACACCGCTCCCCCTGCTCCAACTTAGGCATTGCTTCTCTCCTTCTTTAACCTATTTTGCAGCTTTCAGTTGATTTTCTCATAGTTTTTTCTTCCTGTGTATCAGCCCACAAAATATATTGTTAAATATTTTCTTCCATGGTATTGGAAGTCTAAAGGACAATAGACTGACAGATTATATGATGAAGCACCTACAGACTGAACATAAACAGTCACTGCTCATGGAAATCATAACAGAATGGAAAAATGTTGAGGGTTGAATTTTTGGTTTACAAAATTTGTTGGGGCATTTGTGAGCAAAATCATTTTTGTCAATTTAAATGGAGGCACAACATGGTAGAGAATGGGGATCCGGGATGACTGTTGAAAAGTCCTGATAAACAGATGCTTGAACATCTTTTGTCACTCCTGGTCTACACCTTGTGATTAAAGCAAAAACTTTAGTGAAACATAATTTTTGTCATAACTGACTCCAAGACGTTTAAACAGTGAAAACCAGATGTTTTTTTAGGTTGTGTCTTCATTGTTGATTCACTTCTGATCTGCAAATGTCACCAACTGAAGATGATATACATTCATTTGAAACACACTTGATTAATTCCATCTTCATATAGTTAGACACGATTTCCACATTAAAATAGTAAAAGTTTTGTTTACCTCCAGACTTTATTGTGTACATTTGAGTGTAAAACGTTTTATTAGTGCAGTTGATGCCATTGATCACCATTATTAAGTGGTAGAGTATGACTGGCTACCCTCAGTTTATGCTTCATATGGAACTATAGATGAAGATCACAAAGGGATCAGTGGGTTGACCATCGATTGTTCCTCTTTGTCCACGTTTATCATGTCAGAAACCTTGTATAGACTCCCCTCTCCATACTGCATACCCACCATCCTCAACTGGAACATAACTGAAGACACTGACCTTTACCCTCCAGAGGAGAGGAGCCCTGGGGCCTCACAGTCTACTATGCTGCATGCATGCACCAAACAGATTGCTATAATAACTAGACAATGTTTTACTTAGGCTGTAATAGGAAGTCTGGTTTAACCTAAGTTTTAACTTTTACCTTGGTTTACATAATTTGGAAGGACAGTGTGGATCTAAATCAAATCAAATGAATCTGTGATAAGGATCTGGCTACTGTTGAGTTCCCGGGCCATTCAGCCATGGTTGAGTACAATAAACAAATCATACACAA
>NW_006800205.1:379111-398940 GCF_000485575.1 Poecilia formosa | reverse complement strand
ACACACACACACACACACACAGAGGAAATCAGGACGGCGCTCTGCCTGTGAGAGGAAATTAGACCACCTCATTATTCAAATTAGCTGAGAGGAAAAGCGAGTCGCTTGCCTCGTTTACGCCTCAACAGATGGAGAGATCTGTCACTCTTCCTCTTCGTCTCCTCGTTCTGTCATCTCTCTGCTCCTCTCCGTTTATCCTGCTCGTTCCGGCAGGATTTCCCATCATGCATCATTTCCCTCACAATCAGCACTTGTTGCAAACCTTAACCTCCATCCTGATGGCAGCTGTCGACCTTCCTTCAGTGGATGGTAACGTGGTTCTGGTGTTGCCTTTGACCTCTGACCTTCAGTTCTATAAACTCAGTTGTATTGAGTGAATTCTGGTTGGATGTTTCACCTGGCTAATTCCTCCATTTCACGCTATCAGAATGTATGCTAGCACGTTTGATGAGCTAGCTGAGCGGCTAGCCTGTTTCTTCTCCACCAGGGCGGCCATCACTGTCCTGTTAAGACGGACAGACAGCGGTTTTCCCCCACTCAGTCGTTTCCTGAGCGACACAGAGCACGCGTACGCGCTGGTAAAAATCCAGCGGCTCCTCTGGGCTGTAGCGCCTCTGGTGGCCTCTGAAGGAACTGCTGCAGTTTTTTACATAAACTCAGTGATTGGAAGCAAAACTTGCGGCACAGCGAACCACCCAGCTGTCACTCAAACCACAGTAACCACGGCAACCATGCAGGAGGCAAATCTGAAAGGTGATAATCAGAGGGAGGGTGATTGTCATGGAAACGAGCCCTGACCTTTAACCTTACTCATTCCTCCACACACATTTACACACCAATCAGAGCAGGAGTGTGCGTGTTTCTGCTCTAACCTTGTCACACACCAAGCAGCCTGCTGACACGCACACACCCCCTTCAGCAGTGATGTGCGTTACCACAGCGCCTCCTGCTGGTTGATGCTGTAATTCCTCCAGTTTTACACCAGGATGAAAAGAGTAAATTAAACTAAAAACATTTTAAATATTATTTAAATTCAAATTTAAATTAGAATTAAGAAATAATGGTTTATTAATATTGAAATATATTTAGAATATATTTAAAAAAAACACACCAGAAATATTCATTAATGTGATTTTTGTTGTCAAACTTCAAGAACCAGAACATCAGCTGAACTGAGGGTCCTGTTTCATGGTTCTGTAGAAAACAGAGGAAATGAACCAACTTTCAGCAGAACTGGGCTTGGATCATAGAGTCAGAACCAAACTGCTGCTGCTCGACTTTACAAGGCAAAAATTTTACTTGGTTCTGGTGACCGATTAAAATTAGATTTGAGTAAATGTATTGATTTAACCCTTGAAATTCTGGATCAAACCTCTCAGTAATGCCAGGATTATTGTTATTGCTGATGGATCTTAATCTGACTCTGGATTAACTCCTGAATTACTATTCTACATACTGGACAATATAGCTGACAAACATCATGATATAAACATCAGTCGATATTATTACCGATTAGTTTTTTAATCAGGCATACTGAATGTTTTCTGGCTCCATAGACTCCGCCCACTTTCTGCAGACAGTTCAGATTTCATAGTCAAGCTCACCAATCGGCTTCAGTTTGAAAATAAAACCACTGAGATGTTCATCAGAACATTTTATTACCAAGCTGAACATTAAATAAAAACCATCCAGAGCTGAGAAGCAAACATCAAACCTCTGGTTAAGAAATGCTTCGTTAAATAATTTCTGTTGGTTCTACAGGTTCTGATCGCCTGATCCAAACATCATGAATCAGTCTGGAAATGAGTTGAGTTCCTGTTCAAAACAAACAACTTCATCCAACAAACTGAGTCCATCAGACCGGTCCAGATTCAGGTTCTGGAGGTTCTGGAGGCTCCTGGTGATGACGGTTATCTAGAGATGTTTGTGCGTTTCAGTCGCTTCGTTGCATAGTTTGAGTCCGCAGCATGAAATGAAGGACATGAGGACAGACGGACGCAGAGGACAGACACTGGAAAAGTGCAGCAAACAGAGAGGAAACGGCAGCCTCCACTGTGTGATGACCTTTAACCCCAACTATCACACAGGTAGGGTTAGCTTGAGCTCATTAGCTACAAAAACTGTTAGACTAACCGGTTTGATCTGGTTGGAGGAATTGGAAGCTGATGGTGTGTTTAAGGACACTTGTTCAGACATGAAGGCAAATTTAGCATGAAGTGAAGTAGCAAAGTCTCGTTTTTCCGCATTTAACCTTGAACAGAAACATCAGAGGTCAAAGGTCGTCAATAATCTGGGGTTTTAATGTGGGGGTGTTAATTTTTGTAGCTAATGAGCTAAGCGGAGTGCCCGGGCCGGGTCAGTTCCTGCAGCCGATCTCCTCTTTGTAGCGGTTCGTTAGCGTGTTAGCCTTTAGCGTGAGCTTGGACAGAACCGCCTGGAGTCCGTTCAGGTGGAAGTGGAACTGTTTCTCCAGGTCGTCGTCGTCCTCAGCCTCGCTGCGCTTCGCCTCGGCCTCGGCCTTGGGCGGCTCGTCGCCCAGGACGCCCCACTCCATGTCGTTCCGGATGGACTTGAGCAGGACGTAGGAGCTGTACATGTCTCCGTCCGGCTGGAAGTAGCCGTTGGTGGACGGGGCGGACTCTGGGACCTTCAGATCCTCGCCGTCCTCCAGGGGGACGTCCCGCAGCAGGCTGGGCACCATCACCGTCTGGTCCATGTTGTTGACGGCACCAATGAAGCGGCTCATGGCGGTGAAGAGCGAGTTCTTCTGGTTGTAGGAGTCCGATATCTGCATCATGGTGACGTCCGTTCTGACCGCCCGGCGCCGTCCAGGACCAAACTTAGCCTGCTAATGCTCTTTGGGGGATTAGGATGGAGCTGGAGCCTGATCCTGGGTCAGGAGGGAGGGACTCGGCGCGTGATCCAGACTCTGGGCCGGGTCGGTCCTGCAGGACTCCAGACGTCCACCAGCCACACTGGAAACAAGCAGGAAGACAAGATCTATCCTGAAGGAAAGCTCCTCTGAAGGATTATTCATCTAGATTAATATTCTGGAATAATAATCCAGAATCCGACATTCATCTAGAGGTTCAGATTAAACACAACATGGCAGAAAAAGCTGCTACTTTTAATAAAATCATAAACTCTCTTCAAACTGTAAAACATAACTTCAACCTTTATTTAACTCTAAGCATGAAAAGAATAATTAGAATCGGTTCGGCACCCATCGGTTCTGAGGAACCTAACTGCTGCTGAAATACAGGAACTGTCCGATGATGGAACCAGCATCACCCTGTGGGTTTTCTATGCAAATATCCCCGAAAATCAGTAGAACAAATTCACCAGTACCCCAGGATGTTCGGTTATCCTGATCCAATTGAACCTCATTATAGGAGGCTAACGGAACATCTGTCCGCGGGATTCGGGTCAGAACAGCCGGTACTGCGCTACAGACCAGCGGTAATTCCGGGTCCCGCTATCCCTGACTCGCTAACGCCTCACTAACCGGAAATCCCCCGCAGGTGGTCGGTCCAGAGGTCTTACCGTGTACCGGCCGTGGTTCCTGGCTGCCGTCCGGGTGAGGAGCACCGAGTTCCGGTCGTCTGTCGGTCCGGGAAGCGATGAGCTCAGGGAGGGTCGGCGGGTTTGTCCGAACAAGGGTGTAGCGGAGCGGCGGTGGGGCGGGACTTAGAGTCTCAGGAAGCATCAGCCACAGCCAATCACAGCGAGGTACGAAAAAAACGACCAATCATACACGGCATGACGTCAGATGGAACGTTGGAAAATGTTAGATTGTTAAACTGATTAATTATGAAGTAAACAATTAGTGTAGAGGAAGCAGTTTAATTTATTTACTTTATATATAAAGTATTTTATTATTATTCAATTACTATAAATTCTTAAGGTTAGCAATTTGTAATTGATTATATTAAGGACGATTATTCATTTAATCTAAAAAATGCATAATTTACTATTAGTATTGCAGTATTATTACTGTAAATAAATATTTGACTCGCTTTTTAAATTATTTAACTATATTAAATAATTTATGATTTATTATAATTTAATCATATAAGCATTTATTGGTATTGATGTATTTAAATTTATAAACAATTATTTTATTTCTTTTTATCATAGTATATATTTTTGTATAATAATCGATGAGAAGGATAGCGTTGTTTGCCTTAGTAATTAACAGCAGTTGTAAGAGGCTTTTATTTTGAAGGAAGTGTAGTTCAGGCTCAGTTGAGAGTCTGAAGTTGAGAAACTGTCAAAAACGGGAGGATTTATTGACTTTATCATTTTATGTTGCAGTGAGGAGAATCTGTTGGTGTAGATCTCAACAAAAATCAGGTTTACATCTGAATATTTGCTTTAGTTGAAACTTTTAGTGTTTATCAGATCAACACAGCTTCAGTCCCACAAAAACTTTTATTTTCTAAACATAAGGAGTAAAATGTGAGTTTCATCTTCAACCTGCTCTTGGTTCAAACAGTCTGCAGCTGGTCTGGCGCTTCCAGCGCATCATTATCATGTAATAACACCACAGCGCCCTCTGCTGGGCGCATGGAAACACTGCAACCAGTTAAAACAGCAAAAATCTTCATAAAACAGAATAAATACAAGAAACAATGAGACAGTGTGTTTGTGTCTGCAGGTTTCCATGGTGACGTCCTCCTGATGCGTTGTCTTGGAGATGGCAGATGGAGGTCAGATGACAGGATTCCAGGTGAGGGACACACCTGTCCTCAGCTCACCTGTCAGACCATCTCGTACTGGTTGGTGCTGATGAAGTGGGCCAGGCAGCAGGCCAGAGACGTCCCAAGAACCTGAGACAGAATCGGGTCACACTGGGCCCAAACCTGAGTTACCTGTGAAGGTCAGGGGTCAGTACCTGAGAGAAGGCGATGCCAAAGGTCACGCCAGCTATGACAGCCATGTTGTTCTCTATGAAGGAGACCACCAGCTCATAGCAGCCCTGCAGAGACACAGAGACACAGAGACGGGTCGTCCATAAACCTCTTAAAAGGTAAATTAGGACCAAATGTTTTAACTTTTACTTCTAAAGTTTTCTTCCTCCATGATATTTTCTGTAATTGTTTCCGCACACATTTTGTTGAGGCATGAAAAAAAGATAAAACGGTTTCATTAATGTTGAAAGAAGGCAGTATAAGATCAGCATTTTCAACCAACTTAATGACTGAATTGTTGCAGATATCAGCTTCCTGGAGGTTTTAATCAGCTTCAGTCAGAACTCTCCTGCTGTATAACTGTGACCTCCTGACCTGTCTGTAGACTTTGCGTGCAGCCAGAGTTGCATTCTTCAGTTCAGCTTTGCTGCACTCCACATAGGTAACACAGCAGCTGGCAGGGATACCACTGGCAGGGAAATACACACTGCTGAACCAGCTGGTGTAGTTCTGGACTCCACAGCAGTGCAACTGAAGAAACATCCAAAAAGACAAAAGACGCCACGTTTAAAGGCCGATTCTGTTTTTGGTTATCTTATGAATAAGCTAGAGCATCGTCTGCGTATGGTGTGATCTGCAGGTTGCCATGGTGAATGTAGAGAGACTGTTAACTGATAAATATGGATATTGTTCTTTAAAAGACAGAGAGAAAACAAAAAGATTAAAAACTAAAAGCCAGGAAGGTCAGAGTAGAGACCCTGACCAACGCTACAACTGTTAGGTATTTTTCTCGAACCTAAATAAAAGAACCACAGACAACGTATATGAATTTTAAGGCAAAGCTTTTGCAAAAGGAGAAGTCTCTGCCAACTGCTTCTCCAAGCCGTTCACAGAGCGTTCTGGTCTGCTTCCGCGTGAGCCCCTGTTTTATTGTCAAAGCAGAACAACCAGGAAAAAACAGAGGTCGTAAAACATTTAACCCAAACAAACTAGCAACTCAGTTCCAGGTGTGATATCTGATCTACGGTCTGAGCCCGGTTCAACTCTAGGTCAAACTGTCAATAAAGAAGAAGGAAGATAAACATAAGACAACCTAAGTTAGGAGGTATTCTGGTTGTCAAGAACTTAAGGTCTGAGAAACACAGAGCCAACTGTCTCACATGAAGACGAACAGACAGTTGTGACCTCCAGGTCAGTTTATACACACATAAGGAAGAGAACACTTTAAACTGAAAATCACAATAATACTGATTAACATTAGACTGAATATGAACTAAAGTAATAACAAAATGATAATACCAAAAAATCTCTATCAACAACCAGCTAAGGATTACCATCTGCTGAACTCACTGTGCGCTGGACGCTGTCTACTGCCATGCTCCTCTCATCATATCCGTTGTACCACATGACGGCCTCAGAGTACGACGTCAGGAAGGTTCCTTTAATCTGGAGACACCCAGCCGATCAGACGATTTACCGAGTCAAACGCCTGAAATGAAGCAGAACGTTTCTGACCTCGTGACGAAAGACGAATCCAGAGATTCCAGCGATGAGTTCGATCATGAAAACCAGAGACAGAAACACTGCATACTGGGAGAGGTCAGAGGTCAAGATGAGTAATCATGTTAATCTGTTAATCTGTGTCCCCTCAGGGTGTAATCTGAAACGACGTCCCACCAGTTTGAGCATCCAGGGCCGACCCCTGCAGGTGGCGAAGCAGCCGAACAGCCCGAACAGGACGATGGCGGCGCCGGTACCGGCCAGCGCGTACGGAGCGTTGGTGGGGCCGCTGGAGATCAGCAGCATGTACGGCCCCAACATGAACTTCCACCACAACCCCACCGAGAGCAGGACCACACCTGTCACCTGAGGGGGCGGAGCCAGTGGTCAGACTGATGGCCAATCAGATGCTTGTTTTAAACAAAGGTTTTAAATAAATCATGATTCCTGATCTCAGGTCCTGGTTCTGTTTCCAGATGATAGAACCTGCCTGATATTGTTTTTCTGTCGGATCAGAACTCGTCCAGATGGGCTGAGTCACAGGAAGGAGGCGGGTCGTGATTGAGCAGCACATGACTGGGAGCGAACGGCGGCAGCCAAGTGACAAAGTGACAAACAGACGAGAACCAGAGCAGCAGCGACGCCAATGTCTCAGATTCACTGAGGCAAGGTGAATTTAACGAGATAATTCATGACGTTGCTTTATCTCGGTTCCTCCGTCTCTGCTGTATCGGAGAAATGTTACAAAGCTCCAAAAAACAGAAAAATAACAATAATTCAGATCCAGCTAATGTGTGGAAATGATGTAGATGTGAATCGGATCCCTCTGAAGACAAACAGGAGGAAAAGGTTCTGTTCAGCAGCACAAACCGTCCTGGAGGCGGACCGGGTCCAAAAGTATCAAATCATCACATTTATAAAATAATAGGTCAGGTTATTTATGCCAAAAGTGATTTTTTTTAAACCTAAGTTATCTTTTGGCAATAACAGAAGTGATCTTTTTCTAATCAGTTGACAGAAAATAACATAATTTGTTTATGTTGAGTGGAAAAATGAATAATTCACTGAATGTTTGCTTCATCAAACCAACACAAAAAGTTTAGTTAGTTCAACTAACTTCCTTTCTGTCAATCTGAAGTGACCTGAACTAGCTTGGTTCATTTATTAATTTTATCTTAGCTCATAAAGTCAGATTATTCTCTCTCTTTTCTTTCAATTAACAAAACACAATTCTGTGGAACCAGTTGAAAAGAAAAGATGTTAAGTCAATAATTAATTTCTCTTAATTTCTCTGAGTTTACCGTGGAGGTTCAGCTCCTACCTGCCTCTAGAAACCAGGATCTACCTGCAGAAGGAGAAACGTAAACTCTGCTCCTCTTCCTCAGCCTGCCAGAGGAGGAAGAGGAGGAAGAGGAGGGTCCTCACCCAGAAGATGAACGAGTAAAGCAGCAGCAGCGTCTTCAGGATGAATATCACCGGTTTGGTCTCCATCCTGCTGGGAGCCATCATCAGTCTGACTTCAACTGGACCCTCTGCTCCTCTTCCTCTGTCTTTGTATGAGCTGAGGAAGGCTCGCTGAGGCGTCAAACGGCGCCCTCTGCTGGAGGGAAGTATAACTGCAACATCCTCAACTGTGACGGGGATTTTTCAGAATCAGTTCAGTTAAAGTTTGTTTTTAGGGTTTTTACGGAGCGGTTCTGGATCAGTTTGGGTTCTGGGTCAACGCAGATGAACGTGTGAATGTCCAGAATGTGTCGGGGTGGTCGGGGGGTGGGGTGTTTGTGGTTGAGACCCGCCTCACCTCCGTGTGAATTGTGTGGTCACGGTGTGAAGTATGATGGTCACATGGTGTCTCCTCTACAGACCAGGCCTCAGTGGGACAGGAACCAGAGAGAAACCGGGTCATCACTATGGCCCTCGTGACGTTCTGCTGGAGCGCCACATTAAAGGCTCAGCAGCACCGAGGTTCAGTTCTGACTCTGCCGCAGGTGGTGTTTGGGCTGCAAACAGATGACAGAGCTGTCAGAGCATCCGTCACACAGTCAGACTAACACAGAGGTTCTTGTTGTTTTATGGACAGATTCGGTCCAGAACAGCCCGATAACCACGGCTTTAACCAACCAGCAGCTCCAGCAGCTTCAGGTCACAACCTGATTCTACAGAACAACAACCCCAAAGGAAATGGACCTGGTCCTGGACACCAACCAGGTCTGAAAAGAAAGTCAGTCCAACATCACTTTCCTCATGATGTCATGTTATGAAGTTTACCAGGTCCTCCTTCAGTAAAACATCCCACAGCATGATGCTGCCTCCCCCATACTTCACAGTGTGGATGGTAAGCTTCCCTGTTTTCCCCCAAATGTAGCAATGATCATTATAACCAAACAGTTCCACTTCAGTCACATCAGACCTCCAAAAATTAACCTCTTCATCTGTGAACAACTAAACCAACTGATCTTGTTAAGTTTTCTGGCATTTAGTAAATAGAAGTAATTTTCTAAATAACCTGAAACAAGAGAAGATTTGTCTGATGTAACGTCAAAGAGCAAGAAAAAATGGTGGCTGTGTATTTGTATTGGGTGTATGTAAACTTCTGGTTTGAACTTTAAACCTAAA
This sequence comes from Poecilia formosa, assembly GCF_000485575.1. NCBI lineage: Eukaryota > Metazoa > Chordata > Actinopteri > Cyprinodontiformes > Poeciliidae > Poecilia > Poecilia formosa. The sequence goes on along the minus strand of NW_006800205.1, from coordinate 389,914 downwards.
GATCAACTAAATCGCCTGACAACCACCTCACATGATGCAGCTGTCAGGAACACCTTATATGCTCACTGAAGATGCTAATATTCATGTTTAAAATATGTTTTTTAAGCTGATTTAATATAATGTGACTCTAAAACAGGAAGTGACATGGTGAGGGGAGAACCTGAAAGGAGGAATCTTCATACACCTAAAACTACAGATCTCATCTATAAATTGAAGAAGTTTAATAGAAACCTGCCTGCCTCACTTTCATCCAAACTGATGTTTTCTCAAACAGCAGCTCCCCCTGCTGGTCAGAAATCAGAATGCAGCTCTATTCTAACCCATCTATTGAAGGATAACACTGAAACTCAAGCAGGTTTCATCAAGTTTTATTTTCTCCAGACACAGTCATCGTCATGTTGCTCACATTTGTCCTTACAGATGGTGAAATTAGACGAAGTGGATTTATTGAGGGAAGATTTGTGGAAATGCTCCCAGAACCTTAGAGGTTCTCTGTATCATCCAAAATATCCAGAACCTCCATTAGTTCATCGCAACCAGGACTTGATGAGACGATCACAGCTTCTGAGACCAAATCGTCCTCTACACCCGTACCGACCAGGGGGTGAAGGTTCCTGGCTCAGCTGGAGGGCACTGGGAGAAAACCAGCAGGACCAAACAATCAGAAAGGTTTTTATGTATGCATCACTGAAACATGCTCCTGGAGGTTTTCTTACCAGTTTGGTGAATCGATCACAACAGGCATTGCGGATCCTTTCTGCTGAGGCCGGGCTGTCCAGCCTAAAGGGTCCCATCATTTGTGACTCCGCCCGGGCGGCTCTGATGGCGTCTTTGATGGCATAGAAAACAGACGCCGCCAAGAAGAGAGGAGGCTCGCCCACCGCCTGGTATAGAGAGAGTCTGTTTAAAATGTCCTACCATGTAGGAGAGCAGGGATGTTTCTGTCTGCAGAGTCAGGGATGTTACCTTGGAGGCAAAGATGGCCTTTTCATTGGGAGCATCTCGGAGCAGCGAGACGGTCAGCTGAGTGGGAATGTCGCCAAAGGCAGGAATCTTGTAGGAACCAGGACCCCGAGTGAGGAGGACGCCCTGAGGGGAGTAATGGAGCTCCTCCAGCGTGAAGAGGCCCAGACCCTGCATGAAGCCCCCCTCAACCTGCAGCCAGAGGAGAAGATGTAGACCAGAGGTTTGATCCGGTTAAACCACAGCAGAGTGTTTGATGACCTACCTGTCCGATGTCGATGGCTGGATTCAAACTGTGACCTACGTCCATCACTATAGTGGTGCTCAAGTTCTGCCACACAAAATGACGAGGAAAGTCTAATCAGTAGCAGATTGAAAGTAAACTGAGGGTTAAAATATAAAGAAAGTCCATACCTTGTGAGCTCCAGTCAGACAGTCTATCTCCACCTCTGAACAAGCCACTCCATAGCTGTAGTAGTTGAAGGCCCTGCCTGAGTTTGTGTCAAAGTCATAGCCCAGATCTGGAGTCCTAATGAAGGAAAGGAAACCCTCCCAATTTGAATGAACTCAAATCAAAGCAATGACTGTACTTTGAAGCTCACTTGTAGAAGCCGTTGGCACTGAGGTTGACTCTGTCGAAGTAAGCAGCATTCACCTAGAAAACACAAACCAACGTTTGATATTTAAAAGGCCCAAGATGTTGGTTTCATTTAGACTAAATATACAGAAACAACAAAGCCATGTGATCTCTTGGTTCTGCTCACCCAGTCCTCCCATGATCCTTTGGGATTCTTGGTCTTGAAGCGCTCCAGGCGCTTCAGCAGAATCTCGCAGGCGTTCTGAACGGCCGCCCCGTTGAGGTCGGAGGATGCGGATGCAGCGGTGGCGCTGGTGTTGGCCACAGTGTTGGTGCTAGTCTCTGAGATGAAAATCTTTGAACAAGGAATACCCAGAATCCTGCTGGCCACCTGGAGACAGTTCAGATCCACACAATGCTGAACTTATTTTAGTTTAACATAGTACCTTTATACAGAACTTTATTTTATTTCCAGGAAGTTCCTGTTTTTTGACGGCCATAAGGCGGGGCAGTTCCTTCTTAAATAAGGTCAAATCAGCAGCTGAAAACATGTGATTGATGATTTAAAGAGGGTTGTGTTAACAAGTTATTTTTTCAGTTCTCCACCTGGACCATCTTGGTGTGGAGTCCCTGTCCCATCTCCGTCCCTCCATGAGTCAATAAAACAGAGCCGTCTCTGTAGATGTGGACGAGAGCTCCAGCCTAAAGACAAAGAACACAGTCGGTCAATCTTATTCATTAATAAACTCCTTAGATTCCTCAAAAACTGCTTGACCTGAAGCAGATCAGAGAACAGTTGAGTGAACCTGATTGAGGAAGGTGGCTGTAAAGCTGATGCCAAACTTAGTGGGCACAATCGCAAGTCCTCGTTTGGTCCATCGGTTCTGTCTGAAATGAAACACAAAAGCCTTTTTATGCACAACTTCGCTCTGGCCAGTTAGAGTTCTGAGGTAAAGAGGTCAAAACTCGTCAGTCTAGTTGTTGTCAGTTTGTAGCTAAACGTTTCCTTCAGATTCATTGGTTTTACCTATTAAAGAGATCAGCAGCAGTTCGTCGTTGTTCGTATTCAGATCGTGAAAGACACTCGTCCCAGCAGCGATCCAGTGTGAGCCCATGCAGGATCTGGTTGTAGGGCGTTGACTCTCCCTCCAAGTACAGGTTCAACCGGCGCACCTGTAAGGGATCAGATACTGGACACTCCTACACTCCTACTGTCCAGATGCTCAGACATTTATTCATGTACAGACCTCCTCAGGTGAGCGGCCCAGACTATGAGCCACATCTGTAATCCAGTTCTCAGCTACCATCATGCCTTGAGGCCCTCCAAAGCCTCTGAAGGCCGTGTTGGATGGGAGGTTGGTGCGACACAGGAAGCCTTGGCCACGCACGTTTGGTATACGGTATGAATTTTCCATGTGGAACAGAGCACGCTCCATAATCTGAGCACAAAGAAGCAAATTATCGTCAGCATAGCGTGTGATGAAAAAAAGAGAAATCCTGGTTGTGGATGAAACTCACTGCCTGGGAGAGATCCATGGAGTTTCCAGAATTGCTATAGAAAGCCACATCCAGAGCGACAACCTTCCCACTCTGGAGGAAACCAACCTATGAGAAATGAGAAGTGAAGCTCAAATCAACCAAATAATGTAACCTCTATCAGAAGCTTAGGTAAACTATGTATACTTTGTATTTCCCGTAGAACGGATGACGACCTCCAGTGATCAGCATGTCCTCATCTCTGTCCAGCATACACCTGACAGGTCTCTTCAACCTGAAACACACAAAGCTCTTTAAATCTTTGGAGTTTCAGATTTAACATGAAATGAGGGTACACCTACTTGTTTGCTGCCACGGCTACAACAGTGGACAACACGGTGGTCCGACTTTCCTTTCCTCCAAACCCTCCACCCATCCGCTTAACTCGTACCAGAACCCTATTTGACGGGACACCCAAGGCCTTTGCTACAAAATACTGGAGAACAAAAGACAAACAAAAATGTGTCATGTGAGTTGCATTTCCAGATAGGAAGGCTTTTAGGTGGCGAACTCTTGGTTGACACTTTCTACTCTGAATGAAAGTGAACATTTAAACTTGGGTGTATCAGAAGAAATTGCAGTTGAGAAGATATTTGTGGTTTTAGTTTCCAAACATGGCTGACCGCTTCCTGTCGACTTTGCAGAGATTTCTGAGTGTTACCTGAGAATCAGAAGGCGATTGACTGGAAATGAAGAGCTCCATTTCTCCGTCTTCTTCTCGGGGAACAGCTAGAGTGACGTTTGTCTCCAGGTAAAAATGCTCCTGACCTCCCATATGGATCTCACCTAAGAGACAGTCATTAATTACTATCTGATTAACCAAGGTCAGATGGAGGTCAGTGGACAGGTTGTTTTACCCTCCAGTATATGATCAGCTTGTTTAAAGCCTGCTTCCAGGTCTCCGTTCTGGATGGTTCTGATTGGTTCATAGAAGGACTGGGCGGCGATGGCTTCCTGTTAAAGGAAACAAAACTGTGGTTCAGTGAGTTCTACACTGATTACTGCTGAGGGTTCAGGTGTTTCTGGTCTCACCTGGATGGTAATGATGGGCTTCAGCTCTTCATACTGGATCTTCACTGCTTTGGCAGCTCTCTGAGCATGAAGCTGGGAGTCGGCCACCACGGCACCGATAATGTGACCCACACAGGTCACCTGTGAAAACAACAGATGCATCATTAACCTGAACATGACAAAACCACCTGATTGGTCGGTCTGACAGAAACACACCTGGCCGTCGGCGAAGACCGTCTCGTCTTGTCTTACTCCAGTTACGTTACTGCCGGGAACGTCACTGGCAAAAAGACAGCAGACGACTCCGGGACACCGCTCTGCCACTGATACGTCCACAGAGCTGCAGTGAACACATGGCAGGTGAGACCGGACAGGTGTGTGTTACTGTCCAGGTGTGTCTGCATTGTGTCTTACAGTATCTTAGCGTGAGCCTTGGTGCTGGTGATGAGGGCCAGGTAAAGCTCGTTCTCATAGAGAGGCACATCGTCACAGTAAACTGCCTCACCTGTGGCCTGCTTCATGGCTGACAGGTGCATTATGGGACGGCCCACCATGTCATCCTGGTTCTGCCCCTCTGGCACTGCCTGGAGGTGGAGCAGAGAATTACACTCCTGGACATGAAGTGTGTTTCTCTGCATGGTGGAGGTGTGTTTACTGTACCTGGTAGACCTGAACGCTGGACGGTGTCTCTGGATGGTAAATCTCTGTGGCACTCAGACACTCTGAGCTAACCTCCTGCACATTCAGACCCTGACAGAACAACAAATCTTAAAAGGTTGTCTGGTTTTAGTTTTGTTAGATGGAAGAAGTTGAACTCAGTGAGACAAACCTGTAATCTGAGCTTCTGCAGAACCGTCAGGTAGAACTTGTAGAAAAGACTTAGGGTCAGGGTTTGGCGGTATGTCACCATGCCACCAGGTGCAGAGGGGTCGAGGCTCATCTCCTCAGCCAATGAGGAGCAAGCCTTCTGAAGAAGCTCCTCCCCCCACTGCCTGCATAATGCAGCACATTGTTGAATCCAATCTTCCTCTAATGGTTTGATCTTTACCCTTCAGTTCTTACCTTCCCAGCAGCCGGTTTGCCGTCTTTTTGGCCAATACTGTCACCGGTGCCATGCCGCCATAACTGAGCCTCAGGTCCTTAACTATATCAGTCCCAGGAGAGAAGATGGCGCTCATCGCCGCGGTGACAATGCTGATGTCATCCTCACGGCGTGGGGACTGCTTGAAGGCTGAGACGAACTGACACTGTGGAGAGAGGAAAGGTCAGATGCCACAAAGGAGAGAGTCAGGATGAAAGACAGAGAAGGTTAGCAGCAGAGGACAACCAGACTTAGGTTTGGGTTTCAAGACATTCATGATAGTTTAGTGAGAGACCATAGTTCTGATGTGACACCAACCTTCTTGCTGTATGGGATGAGTATGGAGAGCAGGATCTCCTGAGGTCGTACAATTGTCTTCCTGTAACCTGTGAAGAAACTGTCGTCCATCTGAACCTCCCGACTGCCATCTAGTGGAGGAAGAAGTGAAGGGCCACAATTAATAAACAGCCATAGGAAAATGGAAATGTTTTTATGACATTTGGCTCCAGACAGCTTCATAGTTCAATGACCACTAGGTGTTCAGGTCCTGTAGCTGTAGAATAAACCCACATCACCCTTCTACCACCGTGCTTTACAGTTGGTTCTGTCCATAATGGTCCAACATCTCTATCTTGGTCTCATCTGTCTAGAGGACATCGTCTGCACATTGATGGACTTGAAGATGACTCACATTGGACAACATTAGATGCCTCTATGGGGTCATTGCTGATATCTTTCCATCAAACTGATGAACTTCCTGTTCTATAGAGGTTATTTCATTGACAGCACCTCAGAGATTTTACTGAAGCAGCAAGAAGAACAAAGGTTTACCCATCTCTGTTTTTAAAGAGATTAATGTGAGATTTGCTGTTAATCATCTGCAAAGACCTGAATGAGAAGTTCACACTGAATTACTCATGAACCTTTTGTCCTTTCAGGCTTCACTGGATTCAGAAAACATTAAATCTCTGTTGCACAAGTTCTGGTGAAAACTTATGTAACAGGCTGTTTACATGCAGAAAGACGTCCAGTTTGGACTCTTGACTAAAGGTCGCTTAAGCTCCGCCCCCTCTGACAAACAGAGACAGTGCAACATCAGGACGTTTTGTCTCTCAGTGGCTGCATCTTTAGGAGTCTGGAATCATTTTCACACAGAAGTAGAACCAGATAAATCATAAATCTACCTTTGTCCCTCAGTGTGAGTTTACAGCCCGCTGCCATAAACACAGGGTTGAGGTCTGATATGGGACTGGCTGTCATGATGTTTCCACCAATGGCCTGAAAACACAACCAGTTACACAGACTGTACTCCTGTGAGATGACATCAGATGATCTGAACATACTTTAGAAACTCACAGCTACGTTACGCATCTGCTGTCCTGCAAACCATCGCAGCTGCTCCAAGACAGCCTGGAAGACTTCAGTCTGATGAGGAGGAAGAGTCTGAACAGCCTCTTTTAGCACCGCCCCCATGTGGCTGAGGCTGCATGCTGCACCAAACACAATGCCTAAAGACCAGAGGGTGCTTAGTCATGTCTTGTGTTGTATATTTTGGACTTTAAGTGTTAGAATGAAGGAAGTTTATGATGTTTGTGTTACTTTAGGAAGAATCATTCTCACCATCCTCAGTGTGAGTCACTGCATTCAGCTCCGCGATGAAACCAGGAGCCAAGATCACAGGGTACACCATGTTTTTAAATTTGACTTCAATACCTGTAACAGGGACGATGGATGGATGGAACAAACATCTTGAATGTATTTATGACTAGCAGGAATTAAAATTTAGATATCTGGGTTAACTGTGGCAGACTGGCGGAACGTTAGCTGGAGAGGCACCAGCAACAGTCCTGACCCCAGTATAGGGACAAGGGTGTTAGAAAATGGATGGATGGATGGATGGATGGATGGATGGATGGATGGATGGATGGATGGAAGGAAGGAGAAAACTCACCCACTTCAGTGTTTCCTACCACCAGTCGGGCGTCTGGATGTTTCCATTTCAGGAGCAGAAGCTCATCCAGACTCTCTGGCTGCAGCCATGTTGTCCGGTCTCCATGGAAGCACAGAGAACGTGATGATCTTTGACCTTTAGACAGATTCTGTGGGAGAAAGGCAAGAAGAAAGGTTTAAATCATTCAGCACATAATCAGTGAAGGGTTAAAATAACTTGTCAGTGGAGTTTTTCCTCACACAAAGTGTAAAATTAGAGTAAAAGTAGTGATACTACAGCAGGTAGTACACCTGGACTGCTCTGTTTCCTTCGTGTTTAGATTTTTGACAGACACAAAAGCTTACGTTCAACTGTATGCAGATGATAGTCTGGTTTATATGCAACAAGGTATTTTGCCTGGTTTAACGTCTTTGAATGAATCTCCTGAGGGTTTGTGTTCCTCACCATCAGTTCAGGGGGGAAGATGACTTCCTGTGTGGGATCGTACGGCTCAAAGTCTGCTGTGTTGTACAGAGATGTGGCCTCCTGTGAAATAATGCACATTTAATGCTGGTCAAACCAAAGATATTCATACTGATGTTAGATTTTAGTGAGGCTTGCCTCTGGTTTGTCCTTTGACCCTTGGAAATCTCCGTTCCCATTGGCCATACAGCATCCATTTTTTCCTTTGCCTCCACAACATCCGCCTTCCTAGAAGAACGTAAATTAAAATTGTTACTGTCTTCATGTGGACAGCTGGGATTTGTTGCTGTCAGTGTATCTGGTTGCTACTCTCTCATTTTTACACCTGGTAGTCATTACTGTCTCCATGGTGACAGCTTATAGTACCTACGTTGGTACAGACATGGTAAAGTTACTGAAACCTTTAAGCCATCTGTTCGTACCATCGTGAATGTCTTGTATCCTTCCAGAATCGGTCTGTATCCTGTACAGCGGCACAGATTTCCTGAAAGTGAAAATTATTTTTGTTACTGCAGTGAAAACGACTCAGACTAAGATGAGAGTCAGAGTCTGATGCCTCCCAGAACAACAACCTTGGAAGGCCTCCTCCACGTCGGCCATGTTTGGAGTGGGGTTGTTCCTCAGCAGTGCGTACATTGACATGACGATTCCCGGAGTGCAGAAACCGCACTGAGAGCCGTGAGACTTGGCGATTCGTTCCTGAACAGAGACAGACGTTGATACGACTGACCCAGCTTCAGAAGGTGACACCTGTTCTCACCTGTACAGGATGCAGTTTTCTCGCCACGCTGCCAATTCCCTCCACTGTTGTCACGGCAACCAGGTGTAGCGAGCACAGGGGAGCCAGGCAGGCATTCACGGCGTAATGTCTGATATCAGTTGAAGACAACAGTCCATTGAGCAGCTGTGAAATCAGTTTGTTGGTGTGAAAAGGCTCAGAAGTCAGATGGAAGCACATGACCGCAGTCCAGGCACGCTTCATTCACCCAGTGGAGGATACAGCAGCTGCTGCGGCTCCGCCTGGTATCTGGACAGCATGACGGTGCAGGCGCCACATCCCCCTTCAGCACAGCCCAGCTTGGTTCCTGTCAGCCCCACTGAGGGACACACACCATGAGTTAATGAGCAAATCTGGGAATCATTGACAGAACTGGTCAAATCTTCACTCTGACCTCCTGACTGATCATGTTCTCAATGTTTAAGTTACAAAAAACCACAATCCTGAAGCTCTAAATCAGATCTAAACCAGAGGAAGTCCAAACTTCTTCACTCAACCAGAGACCCGAAGAGGAAAATCACTTTTCAAAGTTTGAGTCTTAAATCTCACAATGTCCAACATCATGAAACGATCTCTGCTCCTTCTCAAGATGCTAAATTTCACGTCTCTCCTCAAACTCCATTTTGTCTCATCGTCCTGCTACTCTCAGTTGTCCTGTTGTCTCTTATAAACAGTTTTTTTCTCTTTCATTCTGTTGACCCATCCTTCCTCTCCATCAGTCTCTCTCTGACCTCTGACCTTTTTCTAGTTGTACTGTCAGTTCATTCTGTTGTTCCTCAGGGGTCCATCATTGGTCCCACATCTTCCCTCGTTTAAATCTTCATCACTGATTCCCCATTTTGTCTTAAAGATGAAGAAATGCTGGAACCGAGCATCTTCAACCAGATCGACTCTGAACTCAAACCTCAACTGAACCCAATGCCAGAAATCCAACCTTTGCTTTGCGTCACAGATATTGAAATAATATTCATGCTGCATTAGTCCTTATCGTCCTGATGTCGACCCCTTTGAAGATGATAAATCTGTACAGCGGCACAGATTTCCTGAAAGTGAAAATTATTCACTTTCTTATTATTGTTGACATAAGTCCTGCTCTCTGATTGGTGCGTGGTTCTCTAACCTGACAGGAAGTTGGTGTAAATGTTGGACTTTAACTGGTTGCTGATGAGTGGCTCAGATCTTACATTTTCTCCTCAGGTAGGTCAGCAGAGTCATCTCAGGGTCGGGGTTTGTTTCAACAATCTGCAACAGTTAACAGAATTAAAATATAAACAAATAAAAGTTTATAAATTATTTAAAGTAATGATAAATAAATATATAAACTAAATGAAATAAAATAAACAAATTAATTAATTCTAGATTTTCCAAATAAAACCTGATTTATAAAATTCAGACATACTGTAGCAAGAGTTGTTTTAAAAATTAAAAAAATAAATTTTTAAATGTAATAAACATTTAAAAATAATAAATAAATTAAAATAACTTGACAAATACTAAAAATAACAAATAATTAAATTAGGAAAAACTAAAATTGAATTCAATATGACAAATACATTTAAATAAAACAAAAATAAAAAAATAATCTAGATTTCAATAATAAAATAAACTAAACTGGAGCCTCAGTAAAGGACGGATTGGGTCTGAAACCAGAACCAGCTGATTTATCAGATCACATAAATCCTTTCTGAATATTTTCTGTTTTTTCCAAACTGCAGATGATTAATGAATATTTTCTCGGGTCAGTAGAACCGAGCCTGGTATCAGTGGGTCAACATGCAGCATGAGATCCATCAGACTGAATTCCTGAGTTCCACCAGAACCGACCCGTCTTACCTTCTTTCCATTCACAAAGAAGATGAGCTCATCCGAGCTGGTGCGGTTCTGAGAGTCGGTCATGGTTCTGTTCTTGCTGGTCTCCATCCTGCTGGTGCTAATGAAGCTCCTTCAGAGGAAGGCCACTCATCTTCCTCCTCTTCCTCCTCCCAGAACCTGTGGTCCAATAGGAGTCGGTTCTGTTCCAGTCATGTGAGGAGAAGTGACGCTGCAGTCGGGCAGACGACCCGTCACAGTCAGAACTTTGATCATAAACTTATTGCATGCCTCTGCAGGCTAATTATTCACAGCTGGGGGTCAAAGGTCAGTACAGTATAGCTTAGGTAACAGGTTTAGAGGCATGAGGTCACGTGCTGCAGACATGAAGAGTAAAAACGGCGATTATTAATCATAAAAATACGATAAAACGCTCAATACGCAGAAAAAATATATAAATCATAAAATATTATTTAAATCCATCAACAGTTTACATCCATAAACTAAAGACACACTTCCATTCACACCTCTTATCAATAAGTGAAATATTCACACAGAAATGTAGTGTCGAGAAAAGTCGAGCTCATCCCACTTCCCCATGCTGGAGATTTTAGTTTAATAATAACAATAAATAA
>NW_006800205.1:361220-377167 GCF_000485575.1 Poecilia formosa | reverse complement strand
GAGAGAGAGAGAGAGAGAGGGGGGGGGGGGGGGTTGGGCAACAACAGTAGGAAAGTATTTTAATTCTTTCAAATTTCTTTAGTTTTTGTTTTTCAGCTTAAAAGTTTCTGATCAAATTAATTTCAATATGAGACAAAAATAATCTGAGTAAATATGTAAATATTTTAATTTCATAAAACATGATCCTGTGTGTAAACATCAACCTAAATTCATGTGTTCATAATCCCGTCAAAGGTCATCCCTCACTGAGGATGACCTTTGACCCGCTCAGCTGAACTGATTTTCTTTCACAGATTCAGTTTAAATCTTTAATATTCATTTCTTTCTTCAGCAGTAAGAATCGGATCCCGTTTGGATCCTGACTCACATCAGCGTCGCCTCGCTCTGAGCTTCATGTGATTCACGGCTTCAAATCAATTCGATTTGCCCTCAAGAGCTCAGGAACATCCACAAATACTCTGCTGTTGGTTACCATGGAGATGATGCAGCGTAGCGCGGCTTTTTAATGTGAAACCTTTAACTGAGCAGAGCTACAGCAGGGCACCGGACACACAGCCCTGAGGAACTCCACTCCCAATAAATTCACTTACACCTTTTACATGTTTTTATTTTACATTTTGGGAATTAAAATGATACAAAAATACAACAATAACCTCCAAACATTTACGTTTCAGCGCTAAAGCTCCTTCCAATAGTAAAAAATAACCTAACACTGAGCAAATTGTCTTTATGGCTTCGTCTGGAGGTCGGGTCCAGTTGGGTCAGGTCGGGTTGGGTCAGGAAGGATCAGCTTGTTGGCCCCGGTTTGTCAGAACAGAAGAAGAACTTTGAGGTAAAGAGTCAAAAGCATCAGTCTGAACATTTCTCTGGGTTTTATGTGTGAAAATCTGCCTTCAATGCTCTGTTGAGATCTGTCACAGGAAGGCTTTTATTTTGAAAGTCACGAGGCTTCGACCAGGTGGAAGCCTCCGTTCTCCTCCCTCAGCCTCTCCCTCTTCCTGGCCTGCACCAGGCTGTAGACCACCGCTCCCAGCGTGTTCCTGTTCATGCTGAAGCCCCGCCCACCGCCGCGCTCCACGAAGCTGGACCGCTCATCCCGATTGCTCACGAAGAACGTCCGAACCTGGAGGGTGAGACGCGTCAGAGCCTCACCTTTACGCCCTGACCTGGAGTTGAACTACCGACCTTTCCATGACGCTCACTGATGCCTTTCACATGAATGTCCCCTCTGAGCTGCCGTAGGAAGCCCTGCTCCACCAAAATGCAGCTGGTGGCTTCTGGCACCTGAAGGAGTTTAAGATGATGATGATGGCTGCATAAGCTCCTTCCACAGACAGGTGGCTCACCTGGATCCTCCCGCTGACCCCGGTGCTCTCCATCCGGCTCGCCATGTTCACCGTCGCCCCCCAGATGTCGTACTGCGGCTTGGTGGCGCCGATCACACCTGCGATCACCGGGCCGTGGGCGACACCTGCAGGCCAGAGAGAGAACTGCATGAAGATTCAAACGGCTGAAGATTTTAAATAATTTTAAAACTTATTAAAATTTATGGAAAAAATAAATAAGAAATACTGGAATTGAAAAAAACTAATAAGATATATAAAATATTATATATATTATATATCTTAAATTAGATTTTTTTTAAAAATCTAATTTATAAGAAACAAAAACAAATATGATCTTAATTAAATATAAATATTTGAAAATTGTTTTTTAAATAAGGTGAGAATTTGAAATGAAATTCTTTCTGTCGCTGTGTGTATGTTTCTGCCCCCACCGACTCTGAGCTGGAACTGGTTCCCAGTCTGCGTGTTGATCTGCCGCAGCGTTTCCTGCATGGCCAGAGCGAACAGCACCAGCTCACTGAGGTGACGCCAGCCGTCGACACTCTCCTGATGGACACATCGCCGTTAGCAACCTGCTGCAGCGCCGAGCCGAGGCAGGGAGGACACTCACCTGTCGGTCAGGTGAGAGGCCCGAGGCGGCCATATAGGAGCTGCCGATGGTTTTGATCTTCTCCACCTCCTGGAAGTAACACTCGTCCAGCAGCTGCAGCAACAGGCAGGCTAGTTAATCAGGGTGGGTCAACGTCTGCCCCGGGGGCCGTTTGAGGCCCGGAAATGATTTTGTTTGGCCACTGAGGCTGAGTACGAGTAAAGAATGGAAACAATTGTACAACAAAAATAGAGAACAACTGATATCTTAGTACACTTGAAATATGGAAAAACTGACTCACAAGTAAGTTTTTGGCAAGATACGAGAATTTGTCTTAAGTCAATAATTTCTTAAAAGCTGGAACACTGAGTTCTTTTAGCTTTTGTGTAGTCTTAATTTGGTGAATTTATGCTTTAAGTTTGCCAGTTTTTTCATAAAGTTTGGACTCCCCACTGAGCCATTCTGACCTCGTCAAAATCGCTGATGATGTGGTTGAGGAGCCGCAGACACTCGACGTGCTGATGGACCAGTTCCTTCTGCTCGTAGAAGTCTGAAAACCCGGGCAGCGAGGCAAACAGAACCCCGACCCACTGGTACGACTGGGCGTACAGCTCCTAGGATCCAAACACAGCCGCAGGTTGGTTCATCCAGCTACAGGGACAGACTGATGCATCATGGGATTGGTCTGCCCAGGTAGTCACTTCGTTGTTGGTGTCTCTCTCCAGGAAGTGCTGAGCCACGTGGGACGGCAGGATGTTGAGCAGCAGACACTCATTGTGCTCCCGCTGCTCCTTCATGTCCTCCACCTCCTTCTCGGCCTGCAGGCGCCACAGGAAGTCCAGCCGTGCCATGGCCTCCAGCTACCAACGAAGAAGAGCGAGAATAAGATGCTGAAGACAGAAGCTCAGGTGACCAGTCTGTCCTGCTGGCCTCACCTGTCTGCTGTTGTAGAGGACTGCGACCACAAACATCATCATGAGAACCAGACAAACGCCCCCCTGGCAGAGCTGCTGGGAGCTGACCTCAGATCAGATCAACAGGGAGGACAACGTGAGACAGGAGACGGCATGAGGCGTCCATCCACTCAGAGACGTCCCACAGCACCTGAACGTACCTCTGAGTCTCGATGATGTAGGTGTAGAAACCTGCGGTCAGCAGCAAGAAGGCCAGCTGCAGCATGCAGCTCAGCCTGAGGAACACCGCACAGGTAACCATGGCGACCACCGCACTCAGCACCATGAACTGTTAACGAAAAACCTCACACATAACCATGGCGACCACCGAACTGTCTACGAAAAACTGCACAAGTAACTATGGCAACCACCGACTTATCAACAAAAAGCTGCACAGGCTGAAGGCTGCTGTCATGTTCCTACTACAGCCTAATGCTACGGGTAGGAAACTCAGCTTCATGTTCTGGGAGTCCAGAATGAAGGAGCTCTCACCTCTGAATGAGTACAAATGTTCATATCTGACCATCTGGACGGAGGTAGAGTCACAAAAGCTTCAGTAATGCTGGATTCTGACCAATCACACCAGAGCTGAAAAGAAGAAGAAACTTAATTTGCTTCAGTGTTTAAACTTTAACCTTCACAGCAGCAGATCCAGTTTCCCAGAAGCATGAAGATAATAACCATTCTATGGATTGTGACTGTCAAAATAACTAAAATAAAAATATTCAGACTTACGATGTTCACAGAGGCTATCACCGTATTGACGGTTATGGCAGTTAGCATGAGGACGGTTCGTGCGTATTTTGTTTCATGAACCCAGCAGCAGAGTGACTGTAGAGGGGAGGGGCAGCGTTTAAACTCCTCCCCCAGAGTCAACAACAGGAGCAGGAAGTAGACAAAGACACTGATGATGAACTGGGCCACCATCGGACTCCACCTGAACAGAAACAGAAACAGAACTTGTCTGGTAAACGAGGGTAAATACTCAGCGTTCCCCGTTATGCTAACGATATTCTATTTATACCAGAAGTCTGTGAGGAGCACAGAGAACTGAAATGATTCAGTTTAAAAACCTGTTTTATGTCATCAGTAACAATTTGGTTGGAATTAATCTGTAAAAATTGTTGGTGGATGGATAAACACACCTTGGGGCAGGAATTAGCACCTGAACGGCCATCAGCAGTATCAGTAGGATGAAGGAACACACCATGTTAGACTTGAAAAGTTCATCTCTCATCTGAGAATACTGAAAAAGAAGTGGATTGTGATCAGCCACCTGTCCATCACACCTGAAACAAACCAATCTCCAGATAGGAAGTTACCTTTCCCTCCATTTGGGAGTCCTTGAACACCTGAGTGAAAGTGGTGATGTGCTCTTTCCTCATTCGCTCGCTGCTTCGCACTTCCATTGCCTGACGAATCCTCTTGTTCACTTCCCGTGAACCGGAACGCTGAGCTGCGATGTGATTGGGCAGTTGGGTGAGAGAGCCATTGGTGAAAGTGGCCAGGATCTACGGGAAGGACAAGGGAAGAAATAATCAAATGACTCCAGGAATATCCAGATTTTTACCAACAATATTCCATATACTCACGAAGTTCATCCCCAGGATGTCTCCAAATGGCAACTCAGCACTCCAAGTTGTCAGTTCATCATAACTTGGGCGCCTTGCTTTAGGGGGCTGGGCCTCCTCCCGTGTTGCCGGGCGGATAAGGTAAGTCTCAACATTGTGTTTCCGTAGGAACTCACTCCGGTCCTGGCCGTGGCCCTGTTCTGTCTCATAGATCCCACCCAGACAGTCCAGAGTGGCCTGTGAAATGTGGACCTGGCTGAGAGAGGAAGACATCTTTTTACCAATCGCTGGAAACATGAACTGGCTCTATGGTTGTTGTAGCTCTTCTGGGGAGACCAGGTGTTGGTTTAAGCTGCTGACCCTGGCACTCCTGCAGCTTCCAGACAGTTGGCAATATCAACATCCCAACTCCAGATGTCAAACTGCCACTTCTGAAGACCCAACACCCCACAGAGGACAGAACCTGAGTGGACACCAATTCGCATGTCCAATTCCTGCTGCAGCTCCCGACGGACATACCTGCAACAATCCATGTGTTCATGTGTTACAGAGATGCCTGTGCAGATGGTGTTTGGGGTGTCAGTTTTCTTACCGTATGGTGCTGATCATGCTGAGGCCCATCTCCACACAGCAGCGGGCATGGCCGCGCTGGGGTTCTGGGACTCCAGACACACAGTAGTAACAGTCTCCTAAGATCTTTATTCTCAAACACTGATGCTCCTGCACACACGAGAAAAACTTTAACCTCATTCTCAAAGGAGGGCTACAGTTTTTTATTTTATAAGCTGTTAAAAAGATGACCGGACCTCAGCCAGCCTGTCGAAGCGTCCAAAAAGCTCGTTAAGGGTTTTAACGAGTTCCTGAGCCGAAAGAATCAAAGAGAGAGACGTGAAGCCGATGATGTCTGCAAACAGGATGCTGGACAAACAGAGAACATGTTTACTGGTGCAACAGAAGTTGTAAATCACATAAAAGCAGTTTGCTGCAGATCAGAAAAGTGTTTGGCAACCTGACGTCCTTGTAGTGGTGGATGTAGATTTTGTGGAACTGTTGAGGCAGCAGATATTCATCCACTGCAGACATGTCTGCAATCATCTCCAGAACCAGGAAGCGTGGTAGGATGGACATTACCAGACGCTCCTGAGAGAATGACGAAGGACTTGGACACGTTTGTCTTACATAAGAGTAAATGTGTCTAAGTGGGGAAGAGTTTACCTGTCTTTGGTTCTCCCTCTCCAGTCGGACTCGTCCTTCAATACATCTTCGCGTCTCTAGAAAACTCTGCCGCTGAGTCCGGTCAGACAGGTAGTTCATGAAGATACCGGCGGTGTTCATTGCCAGGTACAACAAGCCTTTTGAGAACACCTGGACAAAGGAAAGGACATAGAGAAGGTGGGGAGGCATTTAGACTGAAAAGGGAAGACATATGGTTGTAAAAAGTGAGAAGTATAAAAGTTTTCTAACCCTTCTGATCAGAATTTGGTCGCTGTAGTGCCAACAGACATCCACTAGGAGGTGCAGGGTGGAGGTGATTGTCCCTGCAGCAATCGCCCAGGGGAGGGGCAGCGGCAACAGGGTGTAGGTGGAGAACAGAGTGAAGAAGACATACCAGGAGTGATCGATTTCAGCCCAGCTGAAAACCCCGACTAACACCTGGACGGTCTGAGACACCCAGGTGAGCACCGACAGGTACCTGAGAGGGCGGACGGAAGGTCCAGACTTGTTTTTAGCAGTTGGTCATCAGAAGTCGTTGGAAGGGTTAACAGCCTTTAGTTTTAGACATACCGGAGCCACTGTGGTGATGTCATTACCTCCTTGTTTGCCACTGCCAGCCCACAGACCCCCGCCCACAGAACAAGCAACAGGCCGGTCAGCCAGTCACAAGCCACGGCCCCCCAGCCTGTTGGCCACGTCACCAGTGAGATGAACAGCCGGATGAAGATGTCAATGAGGTTGGTGACAACCAGAGAGGTTCTTCGCTGAGCTGAGGAGAACTGCTGGTAGGTCAACTCCAGGTCGGCAGACCTGGTGGTCCGGATGAAACACACGTTTTAAAAACTGTTGAACATCAGACTGTTTTACCTTTTTGTTTGTGCTTCTCTACTTGAATGTTAGCTGCATGGTAGGAATGAAGATGCCTCGGACCGTCGATCCGTATGACACAAAGAAGTCGGCATCAGTTGGCAAACGCTGTGCGACTTTCGTTTGTACAGAAATCCTTGGAGTTGCTGGATGAACTCGAACTGCAGACGAACGACGCTTCTGCCAAAAATTACCACGAGACGTCTTGTTGCGTATCTGCCTGCAGAACCACAGAAAGGAAGCAATCAAAGACCAAAAAGTCCCAATGTCACCTGCTGATGGCATCAGGCGTCGTACCTGTTGATGTCAGCAATGTAGGCGTCTGTGACGGTGATGCGGTGTCTGCCTCTCTCCAGGCCGCCAGCGAACCTCAGAGAGTACAGGTTGTGCTGGTCGATGATGTTCCTGACGGCGGTCTGCCACAGCAGACGTTTCCTTCGTAGGCCATGGGCGGGGCTGATGTTCGCACTGAAGGTGATGTCACTGGGCTGCCTGGCTGACTCACAATCGCCATTTGTCAGTTGGGTGAGGTTGTCAGTCATGGTTATGTGGATGGTGGGTCTGAGCTACGGAGCTGTGTGAGCAGAAACCATAAAACACTTGTCTGATTTCAGGATTTCTGCCAGACCATTGTCCATTACTCCAAATTAGTAAAGTCACTCAATAATGATCTGATAGGTGGCTTTATTTTTCACTTTATGGCTTTTAAATCATGAGTCACACTTTTATCTGAGGTAAGCCTCAGGGCTCGACTCTCAGCCTCTTTGGTTTTCTCAAACTGCACATCTTTGATTCCTAGAGGATTTAACATCTACAGATATAACAACTTTTTATCATTATTATGCTTAAAAGTGTAGCTTTTTTTCTGTTTCCATGTATTTAGTGGTTTTTACGTTGGGTCTGATTATAATGGTCCTGTTTCATTGTCTGTAATTAGCAGAGGCCTCCATTGACGCCGTCAAAGTGCTGATGAAGCAGATGGTGTTAATCTAATGCCAGGTGAGGCCAGCGCCAGCAGCCTCACCAGCAGAAGCAGAAGTACAGCATGGCTTCAACTTACAGTTGACTCAACCGTGTATCCAGAACCATTAAAGAGGATTCCTGCTTCATACCAAACTGAATGTAGACACCTTATTTGGATTTAAGGTAAAGTGGCTCAATAGGAACAAATCAGTAAGAAAAGGTGAAGGGTTTTATTGAATCCTCTGAAGATTAGTTCACAGGATGAAAAACTGGACAGAACCGAGACATACTTGTACTCACTGGGTGCAGAATTGAGTTTATCATCTCCAGTAACGACTCCGGTTCTTGTGGTTTGTCTTTGTCCTGTTTTTGTTTCCTTGCTGCTTCCTCATTCATCTCAGGTCCAACAACTCCATCTTGTTCCCTGATTTATTCAGGAAACATCTATAGCCTTTCCAAGCTCCTCATTCCTTCATCAGCATTCTGAAGGTTTCGTCAGCAGGAAGAGTCCAGTCTTCATGGTGTCGGTGAGTAAAGTCGGACGGTACCGTCGGGTCACAACCAGAACATGTCACTCCTGAACTGCAGGTCTGAGAGAGGCGCAGCAGCTTGGTGTAATGAGCTGAAGTTGACCAGCAGATGTCCCAGTGCCGCGCTAATCCCATCAGGAACCCCTCGAATGGACAAAAGGCTGCTCATTAATCGGCCAGATTAAGCATGTGGCTGTGTCTGACCGTTCAGGTGCCTGATGGGATTGGCAGGCCTCCAACCAGGCCAGGTTGTGTTTGTGTACTCGGGTTGTGTGACCATGTTGATGGCAACTTCACAGATGGACAGAAACCTGAGAAGATGGGCTGTAAGTATCTGATCAGGGAGCTAAAAATGGATCCACTGATGTAGGTTTAGTGTGCTGCCACCTGGTGGCAAAACCTCTTAATTTTATTTTAAATCCAGGCCAAACTGGATGTAAAGTAGCAATACTAGAAGGTATTGCCCTGGCAACCGTCCATATCAGGACTCATTTCACTTTATAAATCATAAATATTCCCAAAAACAAGGAGAAAAAAGGGAAATTTTCTATTTTCCTTCAGTGGAATTAGAAAAATGAAACATTAGATCCATTTGGTTGAACATGTGGAAGCTCAGGCCGATTTTATTCATTCCTGTGGACACAAACATCAACATGTAAAAATATAAAACTGTAATAATAACATGTATCCATGCCACCAGTCAGCTCTGTTATCAAACAGTCGAGCTGATAAAAGTCTGTAAACAGACACAGATGGTTCTGTTGGATCCTTCATGTAAACCTTAGAGGGGAACATGCTGACCGTTTCTATGGTAACATAAAAAAAAGAAAGTCCAGTTAAAACCGGAGTACATGTCACAATAAGGATTTAATGTTTGGCAGTAGAAATAAGGAAGATCTGGTGGTTGATTCTCATTTCACTGGAAAATAAGAAAAATGGATTAAATAATCTGGTAAAGTTCTACAATAAAACATCCAAACAGTTTCAGATAAATGTTTTCTAATCACTAAACTTGCAAATTAAACCAACTAAAACGAGATTCCAGATAAAATGATGTACATTTTTCTATTTAGTTAGCTAAATAGATAGCAAGCTAACTGTTTAGCTTCAAACTAAGTATTTAAATGGTAGCTAAATAGTTAGCTTGCTAACTAAATATTTACTTGAAAATCAACAGATATAATTAGTAAGCTTAATAGTTTACAAACTAAATATGTAGTTAGCAAGCTAACTAACTCAAAACAACATTTAGTATAAAGCTAAATATGTAGTTATCAAGCTAAATACTTAGCTTCAAACTAAATATTTAGCTTTTTAAATATAATTTTTTTTTGTAAATGTGACAATTGAATATCAGGGTTAAAATGTCTCTAAAATGTGTAACATTAAAAACAGAAACCGACAGGAAATAATTTAAATCAAAAGTTAAAACTAATTAAATTATTGAGTAAATAAACTTTTCAAATGAATTATGGGTAATTGGAGGGACCTCCTGATTGGTTCCTGTCCTGACTGAGCATCATGCTGTCTGGTTCTGGTCGGGTTCTGGCTGTTTGTTTGGAACATAAGGATCACATCTCAACATTCAGCATGCACTTTGACCCTACATGACCCGTTCACCTGGGAACCTTTATAAACACGGTGAATCCTGACGTGTTCTGAGCTCAGTGAGGTTCTGATCAACAGAACACCAACAGAACCGAGCTGGTCCATCAGCTGCAGACCACAAACATTATGAGAACAACAGGAAGTGACATATGTTCTAGAAACTACAACTTCCTGCAGTATTTCTGAGCTCAATTTAAAGCTGATGTCATTTTGTTCAGTTAACTCAGTTTTACCTTGAATTTAATGTTATAATTTTATCAGTTTTTGACATCAATTTGTTTCTGATTTTAGGGATAATTTTTATAAACATGTTGAACTTGGGACATTTAATTTTCTTTTTAACTTAAAACATTTTATTAATAAAAGTAACATTAAATCCATATTTAACATTTAAATTAATTCTCAAATTTCTAAAAAATAATTTAAGGATTATCTGCCAATAAATTCCTTATAATTGTGGCATTTTTAAAAATTTGTAAATGTTTTCTTTTGGCTAAAAAACATCACTTTTTGTTATTTTGCAAGCCAATGAAATGTTTATGAAGTGTTATTTTTCAAAATGCTGCAATATATGTATAAACAAATTAAATATTTGAGCAAGACTAAAAAGTTATAAGAAAAATGTATTTCCTTAAAATTTGTGAATTTAATCTACATATTTGGATGCTCACAGAAAGTGTAAAATATTAGAAGAAGTTTATTTTTTTTTTAAAATTAGATTAATAATAATAATAATAATAATAATAATAATAATAATAATAGGAAACCATTAAAAAAAATCCTGACATTAATTTATCGGTTCAGATGTTAAGATAATAAATATTTAATTTAGATTTTTAAATATACATTTTTACAATGTTATGGGAGAAAATTATAACTGTAAAGGAATTTTAAAACTGTACAAAAAACAGGAAACTTTTATAAACATTTGCAAAGAATGAAAATATTTAAATTAAATTACTGATGAAAGATGTTAAATCTAAATAATATTCACATATTTCTGTAAACAGCGACACAGACTCAGAGCTCTAAATGGACCTGGTTGGTTCTGGTGGACTCTGCCGTCCTCATCGTCAGACCTGCCTGTTCTCAGGTCAAAGGTTAAAGGTTAAGGGTTGGCAAACAGCACTGTGGCACAGAGACAGAGTAAATATCCAGATAAATAAGGAACAAACATGTTGGTGGTTCTCTGTCTCTGTTATTTGATGTTCTTCAGCAGCGAGGTGCGAGCGTTCACCACCGCCTTGAAGGCGTCTTCGCTGCCGGGGGCGACGCATTTATCCGGGTGCAGCAGGACGGCCAGCTTCCTGTACGCCTTGTTCACTTCCTCCCTGCAGACAGACGACAGCGTCAGCGTCAGGAGATGCCGCGGGTCGGACCTCGGCGAGGATCCGGACTCACCGCGTGGCTCCTGGCTTCACCCCCAGCATGTCCCAGGAGTCCTTGCTGTTGCGGATGCGTCGAATGGTGTCGGCCTGCTCCTTGGTGAAGCCCACGCTGACCTCTGACACCGGCCGCTTCCCGCCGTTCTCACACATGTCAGTGATAGAGGAGAAGAACGCCTGAGGACGAAACCAGAAGAACCTCAGAGCATCAGTACGAAGCTCTGCGGCTCACAGGACGTCAGGACTACCTGGAACATCTCGTTGATGCCCTCGCCGCTCTGGGCCGACGTCTCAAAGTAGTGGAACCCTCTGGACTCCGCCCACAGACGACCCTCACCTTCATCCACCACCCGCCGCTTCGTCAGGTCCACCTGGGGGCGCCAGAGACCAGAAGGACTGACCCAGACTGTTCAGCATGTCATTGATGACTTGGCGGTAGATCGGGTCGGACCTTGTTGGCGCAGACGACGAAGACGATGCTGTCCATGTTGGCCTGAGAGCCCATCTCCTGCTTCATCTCCCCCAGCCAGCTGTCCAGGGCGTCGAAGCTCTCCCTCAGCCCCACATCGTACACCAGCAGCACTCCCTGGCTGTCTTTGTAGAACTCGTTACGGACCTGAAACGCAGAGCAGGGCAAGCGAGTTGCTGCGCCTCCACCTGCTGAAAGAACCCAGACCGTCGCCTGTAACGTCCTGAAATGTCTCACCTCGTAGAAGAAGGGATGTCCGGCCATGTCGAAGATGTTCACCTTGATTTCTCTGTCTCTGACCTGAACTCTGACACACACAAACACACACATCACTACGACGTACAGCCATCTGGTTCAGGACAGTGGTCGGTGTGAGGACCTACTTTGTGACTCCATAATCGATACCGATTGTTGCCAAGTACTTTGGAACAAACCTCTTCTCACAGTAGCGCTTGATGATGCAGCTCTGAAGATAAAAACAGGTTTCTGATTAACGTGAAGAACCAGGATGCTCCGGCTGATGAGGCTCAAGTTTCAATCACTCCTTCAACTCCTACCTCCATTTTATTACCAGACGTTGCCTTTTGGTTTTGTACCCGTTAATAAGCCACTGGTAACAATGATCAGATAGAAACTGACTTGTAAGTTGACTGTTGACTGACTGTGCTAAACGTCTAATGTACCAACTCTCTAATGGACAATACAAAACATGGGTACCAACTGTATAAAGAACTGTACTCAGGCCTCTTTGGTTCTAGGAACTGCAGAATCAAAGGGTTGGACTAACACTGAGGCATGATTTTGGTTAGAATTTACTCAGAGATTTTAAAAATTGAGGGACTGTAAATAAAAACACAATTTTTACTTTGCTTAGCCCACTACATCAGGTAATATTCCTGGATGACATACATTATATCTATATGAATCATCTATAAAGGTGAGGTGTAAGCCGAATAGTAGAGTAGTTACCACCTTTTTTGGACATTTATTCAAATGTTTGGAAGTTTAAAGACATTATGAGGAATAATAAAATAATGGATTATTTAAATAAAGTCTGGTATAAACAATAACGTCTTGGGCTCAGACCTAAAAGCATCAGTATATTGTCTTAATATTAAAGAAGGGTTTGCAATCCAGGCTGTTAGCAGTTTCTCTATGTATTGACGTGTAATAAACAATTAATTAAGCTATAAAGCAGTGTGGTTAGTCCGTGTTAGAGCGTCCAGCTCAACCGGACCAGTCTCCATGTAGATGTGATGTGAAATAATCAGAAACTGTCCTACCTTCCCCACCTCGGCGTTCCCCAGGCTGATGACTTTAACCCGCAGGGATTTCTTGTTGTCTCTTCTTTTCGTCGCCGTTGTTTCCATTGCAGCTGCGATTAAAAGCGATTTTTAATGTGAAAATGAGTTAGCCGCTGCAGGCTAACGGTGCTAACTCGCTGTTAGCCACCAGGACAACGGCTACAGAGCAGCTCCGATTCTGGATTAATCACAACACATGATGGATTTCATTTAGTCTGATGTGTTTCAGACTCCTGCACCATCAGAACCCTGATCCGAACCTGATTTGCTCTGATGTTGGACCGGGACCAACTGGTGGGTTACTGCCACCAACTGGAGGTTCGGCACAGACCCATCTCCATTTGGATCATTAAAAAAATATTTTGTTAATTTACATTATTGTGGCTGGAGTCTACAATTTATTTTCTCTAATAACAATAATGAGAAAAACGTTTGACTGGAAGGTTTAGTGGAAGGAAAAACTGAACATGTAAGTGGCTCATCACTCAGGGTTCAGCTGATGCTGAACCCTGAGTGATGAGCCAGCTGACTGTCATTAGCTAATGCTAATTAATGTCTGTGATGCTTCTGCTTTTCCCCTCAAATGTCAGCCAGATATATGAAGGCCAGGGTTCTTGAGTTATTTTGAAATGTTTGGAATTTATTAAGCATAATTTCTTTTTTATTTATAAAAGTATAAGAAAACTATTTAGAGAGTTTTAAACAGAGCATCAGGGACTGAAGCCAGTCATGTAGTGAAAAAGACTGGATGGATCTGACTGACAAAACCTTTAACAACGAGCTTCCAGAAGTTACTGGATGATAAAAAGTATTTCCTCCTTTCTGGGTGTTTTTCTGAGCTTCATTTATGCCCAGATAATTTATTTATCTTGATAAATCCAGTGGAAATGCAGAGGAGATAATAATGTTCCTGTCAAGGTGATCACAATGAAGAGATGTTTTTACACCAAGATCAAATCTCTGAAGGGAAAGAAAACTAAACAAACTGATGACTTTAAAACTTTCACACAGTAATGTTTCATTTTTAAATGTTGTACTTCACTGTTATATTATTTTTTACCCTTTAATATTTCTACTAATCTGCCATAATGAAGACGCTTCCCTTGTTTGCTTCTCAGGCTATAAATAGATGTTAAAACTGGTTGAACTGGTTCAAACTGCTGACAGAGACGCATCTCGGTTAGACTGAAAGATGAAACTTTTTCTGTTATCATGAAGTTTTTTGTTTTTTTAAGAACTGGAGGCTGCAGAGCCGACAGGCTGGAAAACCATCAACTGTCAGGTCAACCTGAACAAACTGTACTGATCTGAACCAGAACCAATAGAGAGCAAATAATTTAGTTTAGAAAAAAGCTAAATGAGCAAACTGAGGCAACCAGGAAACATTCCTGGACAGCAGAGACAGAAACTCATAAACATCTCACAGCAAACGCAGACGGCAAGTTAAAACCTGTCTGTAACTCAGCAAGTTTTTAACTTTTTCAACGGAAAACAGTTGAAACAAAGCAGTTACACAATTTAAACCCTCCAGATTAAAAGAGCCCAAAGCAGAACATTATGTTCAGGAATTAATGAGGGAGGTTCAGGTGAAAATCAACATGGAAAGTTTCCTTCAGATCAACTTTAAACAACATGATTACATTAAATAAATTAATTAAAAAAAACCTGCTTAATGAATAATCAAACACATATTTTTAGGTTTCTGGTTGTGGATTTTCAGTGAGAGTGTGAGTTCCTGTTCCAGAGAGGATCTCTGCTGATGCTCCTGCAGCAGCACCAACCATCTGGTCAGGCTGGCTGGTGTTCATTCCTCTCTGGACTCCGTCTATAGACCGGTTCATTGTTCAGAACCCAGCATCCCGTCCCTGATCAGAACCAGCCAGGTGAGCCTCCCTCATGTTACCTCATCTTTCTATCTGGATCCCATTGGATTCGCCTCTCTCCTCTTCAGGCGCTCAGAACCGAACAGGTGAACACACCTCTGCTGTCAGAGGGGGCGGAGCCTCAGGAGGGTCCGGTTTCAGGTTCTGGAGAATAAATGATAATGGGATTGATAAATTTCTAATTAGTCCTGTGGTTGTTACACTTGTCATTCCACTATGGGTTTTTGAACAAGCTGAAGTTGATTTAAAGTTATTGGAAAAGGGAAGAGAATTGGGAAAGAATGAAGTGGAAAATTATATTAAAAAAGAATATTCAGAATTTATTCAAATATATACAGATGCCTCAAAAATGGTAAATAATCAAGTAGGTATATCATTTATTGCTCCAGATTTAAACTTTATGAAAAATAAAAGAATAAATGATAAACTGACTGTATACAGGTGAGTTAATGGCAATTTTAATGGCTTTGGAATGAGTTGAGGAAATTGAAAGAAGAGAAGTTGTAATTTGTTCCGATTCAAGTAACGCATTAATTAGTATCAAAGAGGTAAATTCAGAATCAAGGCAAGATTGGATTCACTCAATTTCCAGGATTAGAAATTGTGGTTCTTAGGTTAAATTAGTTTGGATTCCTGCCCACATTGGTGTGGTAGGAAATGAGTTAGTGGATAGTTTTGCTAAGAGTGCTTCAAGAAAGGAAATTGTTGATTTGAATAATAAGACAAGTAAAAATGAGGTAAAGAATATTATAAAGAAATATATCAAGGGAAAATGGCAAGAACTGTGGGATAGAGGAGAGAAAGTGAGATTTTATTATAATATCCAAATAAGAGTTGGGGAAAGTAGAAGAGATAACAGAAGTGAAAGTGAAGAAGATATTATATCAAGAATTAGGTTTAGACGTACAGGATTAAATAGTACTCTTAAGTTAATTAATAAACATAATACAGGTTGTTGTAGTTATTGTGGAGAATTAGAAACAGTACAACATATTTTCTTAGAATGCAACAAATACATACGAGAAAGAGAGGTATTACTTAGAGAATTAAGTAGAAATAAAAATAAATTAGATATTAGAGAGATATTTCAGAGATCATCGGGGGACGTAGTGTTTGATAGTATCTTTAATTTTCTTAGAAGAACGGGTATTATGAGGAGGGTATGAGCCTTTGATCCATACTCCAATCTGGAGGGTGGCGGTAATGCACCTTAAAGTTGTTTGCCAACCGCCATAAAACAAAAAAGAAGAAGAAGAAGAAGAAG